>NC_134087.1:121071380-121374410 GCF_000715075.1 Nicotiana tabacum
CACATCTCAAGTCAGGAAACTCATGAGTACGCAGACTCTTTATCAAGTATTTCGCATGATTCTGCCGAGGTGAATGGTCCGATCACATAAGAGTGTGATACATAATTCTGCCGAGACGAATGACCCGATCCCAAAAGATTGTGATACATAATTCTGCTGAGGCGAATGACCCAATCCCATAGGAATTTGATATATGATATTGCTGAGGGTAACGACCCGATCCCATAAGAGTGTGTTACAATATCCTGCAGAGGCAAACGGCCTGATCCCATAAGAGTGTGTTACAATATCCTGCCGAGGTGAACGACCCAATTCCATAAGAGTGTGTTACAATGTCCTTCCGAATTGAACGTCTGGGTTCCATAAGAGTGTGTTACAATATCTTGCGGAGGGGAACGACCTGATCCTATACGAGTATGTTACAATATCATGCCGAGCTGAACGACCCGATCCCATAAGATTGTGATGATTTTATGGGTCTATGACCCCACTCACAAATATACGTGTGAGTTATGGAATTCAAGATAAACTTTCCGATGAATATGCACAATGCGGGAGAAATCCGAAAGTGAATTATAATTCTTACAGCTAATCAAGTAGCTCGTCAAATATCTAAAATAGCGAGTCTAGTCTCATGTCATAATGCAAATTAAAGTAATTAAACATGCAAAAATAACTCAATTAGTACAATTAAAGTATGGCATGAATCTAACTCTATCTGGACATAATCAGGAACTCTAGCATACGTACGGACGCCTGTCACCTCATACATACGTAGATCTCATAACATGTAGCATGTAATAAGTATAACACTTATGGAGTTAATTCCTCCTCGCAAGGTTAGACATCAGACTTACCTTGCTCCAAAATTCCATAACCGGCTCCAACGCCTCTCTAACACCCAAACCGATGTCCATCGATCCAAAACTAGTAAAACAACATACAAACCAATAAAAATATACCCCAATACTCATAATTTAACAATTCTTAACTCCACTCGAAAAGTCAACAAAGTCAACTCCCAGGTCCACATACCCGGATTTCAAAATAGTTTGAAGATAAACATTACCCATAATACCATAAACTCAAATACATAATTTATTCATAATTCCATGTCCAATTTTGTGGTCAAAATTCGAAAATACTATTTTTAACTTACCTTATGATATATGGTGAAAATTATCTTCAAAAATACCCCAAATCACCACACATGAGCTCCAAGAATTTAAAAGTGAAGAAATGAGCTTAAAATCCCGAAATTAGACGTTTAATACACCTGCCAGGACTCTTTCTTTGCGATAGAGGTCATCAACCATGCGATCGCAGTTAAAAAACTTTCCAGCATCGTTTCCTTCATCGCGATCATGGCCAAAATCCCGCGATCGCGATGTACAAATTTTGTTTACTTCTTCACAGACATCCTTTTGTATAATGGTCATAACTTTTTGTTAAAAATTTCAAATGGTTTGATTTTTTGAAAACTAGATTCAAAGGGCTACAATTCTTATTTTTTATCATCCCCAAATTCCTTATAGATTGCAAGATATAAGCTCCCGAATTCAGACTACTGATAGCAAAAAATCCTTCTATGCGATCGCGACCTTCCCTCTGCGATCGCGATTCACAAAGGCCTGGAATGCACTTTGCTTTTCGTGATCGCAACCCAGACCTCTGCGATCGCTAATAACACCCCTGGCATCAGATAACAACAGTTCAAAATGGTCTAAAAGTGGCCCGAAACTACCTCAAAACTCACCCGAGGTCCAAGGAACCTCGTCCAATCATTCTAATAAGTTTATATATCCTATATAAACATGTTCAAAGGTTCGGAAGATAAAGTGCAACATCGAAACCAAGATATAAATATCAAACACAATTTCTTAAACTCTCTTAATTTTTAAAGTTTCATCCTTCGCCGACCGCGTTCGAATCACACTTAAATATTTCGGAATAACACTAAATTTTGCGTAAAAGTCACAAATCACAATGTGAACATATTCCAAGGCTCGAAATCCCAAACAGACACCAATAACACCAAAGTCCACTTCAACTCGAACTTAGAAAATTCTGAAACCTTTAAAATGACATCTTTCAACAATAAGCCGTCGAAATTCTCCCGGACTATCCGATACTTAACCCGAACATACGCCCAAGTCCGAAATCATCATACGAACCTCTTGGAACTTTAGAATCCCGATTCCTAGGTCATTTACTCAAAAGTCAAACCTTGGTAAACTCTTTCAACTTAAAGCTTTTGGATTGAGAATTTTCTTTCCAAAGCGACTCCGAACTTCCCGAAAATCGAAACCGACCACACGTACAAGTCATAATACATGAAGTGAATCTACTCAAGGACTCAAACCGCCAAACAACGCGCTAGAGCTCAAAATGACCGGTCAGGTCGTTATACTATCAATGCCCTATTTATAATAGTACAAAACGTATTTTAACTAGAAATAGGAAAATCTATTGCTATATAATTATGACTAGAAATCCTATTTATATATGAATTAAATAAACCAAATATTAAATAATTTTAGTTTTCTATTATAATTTTGAATTAGTTTTTCAATATTCTCTCGTTATTCAAAGTTGTATACGCCTGACTTATTTGTTGTGTTATTTTATTGGAGCACTTCTCTCCAACTTTCACTTTTGTTGAAGCACGTGTCTCCAACCCTCATTGATGCACTTTGTCACCAACACTAAATTTTATTCAAGCACTTGTCTCCAACTCCCGTTTATGCACTTTGTCACCAACAATCTATTTTGTTGAAGCACCTATCTTCAACTCCCGTTGATACACTTTATCAGCAACAACTAATTTTGTTGAAGCATCAGTCTTCAACACCCGTTGATGCACTGTGTCACCAGCAACCAATTTTGTAACACTTAATTTTGTTGAAACACTTGTCTTTAACTCCCAATTGTTGATTCACTTGTAATCAACTTCCAATTTTTTAACCTCTCTCCAACTTATAGAGAAGAGTTTCCTCCTCATGTATAAAATTGCTTGCACCTCTTTAAACTTGCAATATTATAATTTTATTTTAGTCCACCTCTCTCAAACATTTAGATAAGAACTTTGATCCTCTTGTGCCATATTTGCTAGCGTCTCCTTGAACTTGAATTTTTTTCAATCCTTCTCAACATGATTTTTTTTTCATGCATATATAACTGGCCTGACGTTTGTCAACATACTCAATGGCCAGACGGGAGACACATATTGGCTAGCGCCGCCCGCCGGCAGCGGAAGCTTTTTGATTCTCTCCCAATATCGTAAAAGCTCTGATACCGATTTGAAGGAAAAGTATTTTATTATAAATCTTCCTGAAGGATCTCTTTGCAATTTTGTATTTCCTTCACACAATGAAATAACGTATCAATGCCTCTATTTATAATAGTACAAAATATATTTTAACTAGAAACAGAAAAATATATTCCTATATAATTATGACTAGAAATCCTATTTAATTTAGACATGAATTAAATAAACTAAATCCTAAATAATTTTGGTTTTGTACTATAATTTTGAATTAGTTTTTCAAGATATTGTCATTGCTCGAATCCAAAAAGCTCCAATTAGGACCGAAAATTCTCAATCATTGCATTACACCCTTGGTGATAAATATTAATAGAATTTGGATGGTTCAACTAGGTTTTCATTTTAATTATTGTTTCTACATTCTATACTTGGATTGTTTGACTTTCCTTCAATTTATATCATCAACTTATACTCCTAGTAGCTTTCATTTATTAAATATTAAATTAGTTTAAAAAAAGAAAAGGAACGGAAGAAAGAGAAGATATGTAAAATAGGATAGTTGGAAAATAAGAAATATTAACTACAGTATTTTAGATATACCATGAGATTACGTGTGTTATATTTCACTTTAAATTATTTTATTGTTGGATAATAGGTAGGGCAAATGGATTAAGAATTAGAAAGGGAATTCGTCATCTTATTTTTTGTTGGCCAAAAGATGGAAAGTCAAGAAAAGTAGAGGTCACGGACCAACTAGCTCGCCTCTTCCTAGTTCATATTTCTAAGGAGACATTCCTTCAAAGTTCTGACTTTTATTTCTTCAAAGCCAAGTTACGTTTTATATTTCTTCAAAAGCTAGCGTTGGTTCTGGAACGAAAACTTCAGAAGTTTCGCGATTTAAGTCATTTTGACTTCGGAGTGGATTGTGAAAATAATTTGAACTTATAAATCAAAGTTTAAAAATAGCAAGTTAAGCTACTAGTTTAAAACTTTTATATATATGCCCTTTTGAGTGTTACTATATTTTGACACAGAAATATAATCGATTTAAGTTTACGTGTAGACATACAAAGAGAAGAAATTAGAACCGAGATAGATAAAACAAAAGAAAAGAGAAATTAATTTAAATAGGCAGATGTGAATATTATACACAATTAGTATATAATTCTATATGTATATTGGCTGGGGGTGATAAATATTTTTGGTCGAACGAAGAAATGTGTAACTTCCCCAAAAAGAGAAAAAACTGTGAATAAATTAATACCGCTCTCTTTGCATTTTCATTATTTCCTTCTAGTTTAAGTAGACTTCTCATAGAAAGTGGTAATGAAATGGTGCTTTTTCATGACGTGACACACATTTGGTTGAAACTTAGAAAAAAAAAAGCAAAAAATTTAAATCCTTCAGTTCTCAGAATCGCAAGTCTATTTCCAAGCTGCTGTCCACCAATAATAGCTTATGGTCTATTCTTTGATCAAATTCTAGATTTTTGGCATCAACTATAAGGACCCATTTAATCATAGATTTTGTAAAAAAATTATTTGGATTTTTTTTTGACAAATATATGTTTGTCATAAATTTTATTCATATTTTAGCAAATTCCCAAAATTCAAAACCCAAAACAAGTTCAAGAGCTGGTTTTGGTCCAAAATATTAATATTATATTTTTTACAAATTGCCTCAAACTTTTGTATTTTATAAAAGAGCCCACCATTTATTATTTTGTAATAATGCTGCTTCGTCTTCTCGGTCACCTGATAGTGTATTATGTAGTTCATTATGAAAATTATAATTTTGTACCAAATTTATTTATATTCAGGACTATAATTTACGATAATATAATGAATGTTATTGATTAAGGTACTGTTGAATATTTGTGATAGTTTTTAGAATTTGTGGGTACAAGTCATGTTTCATGTTTTTTTTTTTAAAAAAAAAGTAAAATATATTTTGAAAATTGATGTCCAAACACATTTTAAAAACAGATTTGGAAATCTGTGGCTAAACGCTAGCTAATATTAGTTGATTTGTATAGTTGTAACAAGTACAATCCTCTAAACAAGTTGAGCCTTGGTAGTCTGTTCCTTGTCTCTTGGCCTCGTGTATGATGCCTTTGTAGCAATTGCAAGCTCAAATATGATCAAGAATATGTCAGCTTTCTGACTTTTAAGCCAAGGATGCATAAAATTTGGTTGCGACCTCGTCCTTTCCCAATGGCAATGAATATGAGATTTTATATGTTTTCCACATTGGAAGTAAAGTGTTCCTAGCAAATGCGATTTTATATCCAGAATTCGAACACAAAATATCTAGTTATAGGTGATAAAGCTAGTGTTTGGACATAGATTTAGTTGAAACTTGAAAAAATGATTTTTGAAAAATAATTTTTGGAAGTTGAAATTATGTTTGGACATGCATTTTATTTAAATTTTTTTTGAAGTTTTGTGAGTGGGAGAACAAGTTTCACCCAAAATCTACCCTAAACTAGATTTTGGGAACTTGAAAAATAATTACAGAAATTTTTCAAAAATAAATCATTAATCTATGAACAAGCAATGTTTTCAAAAAAAATTTGAAAAAACGTTGCCAAAATGTACGGCCAAACGGGGCCAAAGTATTTACCACTGTCACACTCCATGGTGAAATGAAGATGAGATTTAATCTTTCCAGTACTCACACGCATAGCTAGATTCAAGACTTAAATTTAATTTGTGCAACTTTTAAGATTTTTGCCACTAAATTTATTGTACCTTGAAAATTCCGGGTCCATAATTAAATTTTTGTTAGAATTTAACTATTGTTTTAATTTGATTAACTAGTTATATATTTCTGTATAAAAAAATACTCCCATTGGTCCACTTTAATTGATTTTTTTGGCTATTTTTACATATATTAAGGAATCCATTTTTAACATTAATTAAATATAAAATTGACCATTTTAACTTTCATTTGTTTATTGAAAATATAACAAAATATTTCTAGGCTCTTTCCTTTTTATATCTAAAAGAATCAAATATTATGGATCACAAACAAACCAAAAAAGTAATTAAAGTGGATCGGAAGAAGTAATGAATTAAGTTTGAACTCATTGACATGCTCCGTGCCTCTGGTTACTCGCTCTCCAGGCTCCAGTTAATGAACTTTGTCTGTTTGCCTTAATGTCATCTTTGCTTGCGGAAGCTTTTGCTCGCACTTTGTGAGGTTTGAGTCAGCAATCTTTTGTCATAGTCCTATAACAGACGCAATAGCTTACGACCTGCAGAATGGATATCCACTAGGAATCTTTTGCTATCTTTTTCGATTGTGGTCGTGGGTGCAATAACATGCTTTTACACATTTGTTTTTTTAAAGGCCAAATACATATGGAGCACCTCAAACTTGTTCGAATATGTCACTAGACACTAAAATTAAGTTTTGCACCTACTGAACACTTAATATTTGTTGAGAGCAGTTTATGTATGACTTACTAATTTGAAAAACACTTCCGAGCAATAATTAATATTTGACTAATCTTTTAAAAGTGCTTCTAAGTGTATTTTTCTCAAAAGTACTTTTCAAGGGGAGCAAGGCCGGCTCTAATACACAAGCAACTAAGGCAAGTACTTTAGGCCCCCAATTTTTGAGGACCCCATTTTTCAATAATAGTTACTGTAACGAACCGGCCGGTCGTTTTGAACATTTGCACTTCGCTCGGTTGTTTGAGGACATGAGTAGCTCCGTATGATGTATTATGACTTATGTGAATTGTCGGTTTTGATTTTCAGGTTATTCAGAATCGATTTGGAAGAATGATTCTCAGCTAGAAGTTTTAAATTTGACAAGATTGACCAAGTTTGACTTTTCAGAATTTGACCTCGAAATGGATTTCTGATCATTCCGTTAGCTCCGTTGGGTGATTTTGGACTTAGGAGCACATCCAGATTGTGATTTGGAGATACGTAGTAGAGCTTGGCTTGAAATGCCGAAAGTTGGAATTTTGCGAAGTGTTTACTTTGAAAATGGTATTTACAATTAAATTTAATTTTGTGGTTCTAAAAATACGTGATCTATTTTTATGCTAGTTGTTTAGGTAATAGATGCTAAGTAAGAGATTAGGAAACGAGATAAGAGCTTGTAGATAGTATAGTGACCAAACCAAAGGGCTGGAAATCAGGGCCTCGAGGTCGAGTCAGATGCTCGGCTAGGGACAATCGAGGGGGGATTAACAGTTATGATAGCTTTGATGGAAGCCTTTTATGATCAATAATGAGCAATAAATGAAGAACAATAATAGAACACAACGAATATAAGCAATAAATGCAAGTAATGAGATCAAGAGAAAATGTTAGAGAGCAGAGAGAATGTTCTTGTGTATTCAATATTGAGCATCAGATCCCTACAAAGTGACAAAATGTCCCTTTTATATATGAGGGGGAAACCCAACATAATACAAACTCATTTATTCCCAAGATACACGGTTAGAACAACTATTTAATGCCACGGCAGGGGCTTGAGTTAGCCGAATAGGCTAGGTCAGCTTTAGTCACATGCCTTGGGAGCCTCCCACTTTTTCACCATAACTAATCAGTCTGCATTGCCTCGAGGCGGGACGTTGATAACCCCTCTGGTGTTAGTCTCGACCATAATCTCGAGCCTATAGAAACGTGCTTATGAAGCGTCGTGCTAACCGAAAATTGGACCCTCCGATTTTACCGTATACAGATAGTCCCCGCGTTTCTTAGAGTGAAACGATAAGAAACGACTTCGATATCCATCTCCTCGACCTTCCCGCAATGATGTCATACTCATGACGTAAGCCTTTGTGATAACTGAGGCGTCCCATCGATTCACTTTTCCAGAACCATTCAATGCACCTTTCCATAATCGTTCGATGTACCGCCAATTCATATTATCCAAAGTGATAATATCGTCGTCGGTCCAGTTCCCACAACGCATTAATTGCGCCTGTCGGTACATTTTTCAAAGACATTGATTGCGTTGTCGATTACGCTGCCACCCTTCCTATAAATGGAAGCCTTCTTGAATCAAAACTTCATTCAAATGTTCTTCAACAATACCCCTTTCTTCTCTTCCTCTTCATCCATTGTTATTTCCTATGTTTGAGGCCCGTGGCCTTAAGGTTAGATGGCAGTGTCCTCATCAGTTGCGACATGGCCTCTTTCCAGAGCTTTCTCTTCCCGAGCAAGATTGTACTGATTTTTTTGTTGTTGTTGTTGTCGTTCGCCCGAGGTAATGAGAGAGAAATCTCAAATTGCCTTCGCATTAAAGGATATATGGACCACGAACTTCTACTCATCTTCCCTAATTATCTGGTGCAGCACCTCGCTCCTTTTGCTTTTCGTGGAGTGAGGTGGAGCCATCTACTAACTGTTGCATCCCGCATCGGTGCAACGTCTCAAGAAGTGGCTTCACAATAGTAGTGTTGTTGGCTCAAGAATAGGTGATGTTTTGAAGACTAACAAAAGAACTCAGATATGGACCAGGTCCATCTTGTGAAGCACAGGCATGATTAGCCTGTACATGTGAGATGCACATGAAGGAGATAAGTCTAACTGATCAAGATGCAATATCTCCTAATCTAATCGAAAAGGTTGCATATTGGATAAGGAGAGAAAGATTTCTTACATGAAGAGAACACAGTTTAGGATGAAGATAGCGTTAGAGTTTGAGATCATCATGAACTCTTCTACGATAGAAGAGTAGAAATTGAATCTCACTCAAACTCTGATTACTAACCTATTAAATTTCAGTGTTGTTCTCTTTTACAGGAAATGCACATAAGCAGAAGTTAAACTTAAATTGAGAGCAAAAGAGGAAGGCAATTTTGCAAGCAATTTATGTGTGATTTGAATGTGCAATCCTGAAGCTACTTGAACAAGATTGAAGGACCAGTTCAATTGTGTCTATCTTTTATTCTAGTTCAATTGTAGTAGGTGATTTAACATTGTACCTTTCAGCTTTCATAGAAGCATTTGTATTAGGTACCTAGAGTGTTTAAGTTATAGCTAACTTGAAGTTGTCGCAATAGTTGAGGCTGTGTGCCACAATGAGATTAGAGTTAATCCTTAGGTTTACAAAGAGTTTTTATAAATGTTGTTTTGGCTCAGTGATTTTAGTGGAAGTTTGGGAAAATCCTACTGAGTAGTAGGTCATAGTTTTTTCACCTTTTGAGCTAGGTGTTTTCCACGTAAAATTGTTGTGTTCTTTATTTTCTGTTTTTATTATTTCGCAAACAGTAGTAGTTTGAATACCTAGAGGTTCTTCTATAGTTCAGTTAAGCGAAAATTGAGTGCCACATAAATCACCTCCGCTCTTGTGTGGTATTGATGCTTAAAATATCAATTGGTATCAGAGCGGGTTATCCTTGAAGAGGCTAACACTTTAGGAAAAGATCAAAATGAGTGCACCACCTAGAAACTGGGAAGGGCAATCTACTACTAGGCCTCCACTCTTTAATAGTCAGTACTATTCTTGGTGGAAGAACAGGATGGGAGATCACATCATAGGAGAAGACTATGAACTCTGGGACATAATCACCGATGGTCCCCTGGCAACTACAAAGAAGAATGCTGAAGGAGTGGATGTGCCAAAGACAAGAACTGATTGCACTGCTGAAGGCTTGAAGAAATGGGAGAAGAATGCCAAGGCCAAGAAATGGCTTGTGTGTAGACTGGGTCCAGACGAGTACAATAGGATTCAAAGTTATACCACTGCCAAGGAATTATGGGACACCTTACAAGTGGCCCATGAAGGAACTCCTCAAGTAAAGAGATCAAGAGGAACACTGTTATATTCTCAATATGAGAATTTCACTATGAAAGAAGGAGAATCTATCTAGGAGATGTACACAAGATTCACAACACTAACCAATGAACTTAAATCTCTTGGGAGAATTATCCTCGAAGAAGACAAGGTTGAGAAAATCTTGACAAGAGTCTTACCAGTGACTTGGGAAAACAAAATTACTGCTATTCAGGAATCTAAGAACATTGCTACCCTCAAGCTGGATGAACTGATTGGAAACCTCACTGCCTATGAACTGAGAAGGCAAACCATGAAAATGGATGCACCAAAGAAGGAAAGAAGTATGGCTCTCAGAATAGCTGAAGGAGCAGATCTGGAGGACGATGAAATGGCCATGATCACAAGAGACTTCAAAAAGTACTTGATGAGAGGAAAGAGTTCTTCTAGAGGTACAACCTTTAGCAAACCAAGGGCTCCTGAGAAACAGACCAACGAGGGTTGCTACAAATGTGGTAAGACTGATCACATGATCAAGAACTATCCTCAATGGGAAATTGAATGGAAGAAGGAAAGGGTTGAACGAAGGAACAAGAAGAAGGAATAAATTCAACCAAGAAAAAACGAAGGTTCAACAAATGGTTGTTGCTTGGGGAGAAACATCAAATGAGGACTCAAAAGATGAAGCTGGAGATGAACAAGCACTTATGGCCATCGGAGAATCAAATGATGAGCAAGAGGTAAGTGTCCTTCATCTCAAAGACAAGATTAAATTCCTGTCTAAAGAAAGGTTGTCTGAGCTATTGCTAGACTTCATTGATGAGTCTGAGGTAACTAACAATGAGAAGGAAGATCTGTCTAGGGAGTGTGTTATCTTAAAAGCCAAGTGTAAAAATCTAGAATCAAGGGCTAATGAGAGTGATAGTAAAAATGCTGAGTTAAAGAACCAGGTTCTTGAACTTGACACCAGTGTCTTAGAACTTAGGTCTGAAAACTTAAAGCTGAAACTAGGAACAGGTAAAAAAAAAGCTGATCACACACATCTCACCCTAGAAAAAAACATAGGAAAAATGAGTGATGAATTGTACAGGAAGGATGAGCAGATAAGAGTATTAAAAGAAGACCTAGGGAAGGTAAAGCATGAACTAGATAGAACTTGCAAATGGAATAAGGCTTCTGATGCACTTTCCTGGCTACAAGAACATCACAGTAGCAACAAAAGAGGACTTGGCTATGGGACTCAATCACCTAAGTGTGACCCTAAAAGCAAGTACCTCACTCTTCCTGAGAACAAAATTTGCACACACTGTGACAAGACTGGCCATTACAAAAATGAATGTAATGCAAAAGAAAAGGCCAGTCAAAGGAATAAAAGCTTTTGTTTAAGAGAAAAATAAGTTGCTTGGGTGGGCTAAAAGGAATTTGATTTACCCTTTTGCCTATAGAAAGGGTCCCAAACTAGTTTAGGTTCCTAAGACCAACCCTTAATTTTCTTTTGCAGGTCCAAGTGAAGGGAAGCATCCAAATGTGGTACATGGATAGTGGCTGCTCAAAGTACATGACTGGAAGCAAGAATTAGTTCCTTTCACTTGAGGAATTAAAAGGAGGTAATGTCTCCTTTGGAAATGGGAAAAAAGGTGAGATTATTGGGGTTGGAAAGGTAGGTAAGGCAGACTCACATTCCATTGAGAATGTCTACTTGATAGATGGCTTGAAATATAGCTTAATCAGTGTGTCACAACTGTGTGACAGAGGTAACCTTGTAGCATTCACCTCTGCCAAATGCTTTGTGATTAACCTTACCACTGACAAGATTGTTTTGTAGGGAAAAAGAGTTAACAATATTTACATTGTAGATTTGTCCACTCTTTTAGAAAATGAACTCACTTGCTTAAGTGTGTTGGATAATGATCCCCTTCTGTGGCACAAAAGACTTGGTCATGCTAGTCTGAATAAACTCAACAAATTAGTCTCCAAGGACTTGGTGATAGGGCTACCTAACATCAAATTTAAGGAAGACAAAGTTTGTGAGGCCTATGCAAGGGGGAAGCAGGTAAGATCATCCTTTAAAAGCAAGAAAATGGTAAGCACAACCAAGACGTTGGAACTGGTTCATATGGATCTCTGTGGTCCAATAAGAACATTGAGTAGAAGTGGTAAGAAATATGTGATGGTTCTTGTTGATGATTATTCTAGATTTACCTGGGTACTATTCTTAACATCCAAAGATGAATCATTTGACATGTTTACTGCTTTTGTTAGAAAGACTCATAAATAACTAGGTAATCAACTTGCATCCATTAGGTCTGATCATGGAACTAAGTTTGAAAATACTAAGTTTGCTGAATTTTGTGATGAGCATGGTATATATCATAACTTCTCTGCCCCTAGAACTCCTCAACAAAATGGATTAGTTGAAAGAAAGAATAGGACCCTTGAAGACATGGCTAGAACTATGATTCTTTCTTGTAAACTGCCGCACAACTTCTGGGTTGAGGCTGTAAACACTGCATGTTATATTATCAATAGATGCATGACTAGACCTCTTGTAGAGAAGACTACCTATGAGTTAGGGAGAAAACCAAATATATCCCATCTTAGGGCATTTGGATGCAAGTGCTTTGTGCACAATAATGGAAAGGACTTCTTAGGTAAGTTTGATCCCAGAAGTGATCAGGGAGTATTCTTGGGATATTCTTCACATAGCAAAACATATAAAGTGTTCAATAAAAGAACTTTGTGTGTAGAAGAAAGTGTGCATGTAGTATTTGATGAAACTAACATTCCTTCTGAGAACACAGGAACATGAAGATGAAGCCATTGGTCAGGTAAAGGATTTGACTGAAGTCTCAGAACAAGTTAAAGTGGCACCAAAAGAAGGAACAGGTGATGGAACAGGTTCGTCCATCCAGGGCAACCTGGCAGGGGGAACTGATCAAAGAGGAATTGAAACTAATCCCCTAAAAGAACTTGTTCATGACCCTGTTCCTCAGCAACAGAACATGGAAGAAACATCTAGAAGAAATCAGTTGGTTGTGAAACCGCACAAGTATCAAAGTTCTCATCCTATTGAGAACATAATCACTGATCCAACATCTGGAGTCAAAACTAGATCACAATTAAAGAATTTGTGTGCTTTTGATGTCTTCTTATCTCTAATTGAACCTAAAAATGTTGTTGAGGTTTTGTAGGATGCAGATTGGGTGAATGCAATGCAAGATGAACTCAATCAGTTTGAGAGAAGTCAAGTTTGGCATCTAGTTCCAAGACCCAAGGACAGATAAGTTATTGGCACAAAATGGGTCTTCAGAAACAAACTTGATGAAGATGGACCAGTTACAAGAAACAAGGAAAGACTGGTGATCCAAGGTTACAGCCAAGAGGAGGGTATAGATTATGATGAGACTTTTGCTCCAGTTGCAAGACTAAAGGCAATAAGACTCCTCAGAACCTTTGCAACACACATGGAATTCACTCTCCATCAGATGGATGTCAAAAGTGCCTTCCTGAATGGCTACCTAAAAGAAGAAGTGTTTGTGAAACAACCTCCAGGGTTTGAGAGCAAGGAATGTCCTGAGCATGTGTACAAATTAGACAAGTCTCTCTATGGACTCAAGCAGGCTTCTAGAGCATGGTATGAACGTCTGTCCAAATTCCTGCTTGAACATGGATACAAAAGAGGTAAAATTGATAGTACCCTATTCTTAAAGGAAAAAGGTAAGGATCTCCTTGTGGTACAAATATATGTTGATGACATAATCTTTGGGGCCACCACTGATAAACTAAGTAAGGATTTTGCAAAATTAATGGGGAGTGAGTTTGAAATGAGTATGATGGGTGAGCTTAACTTTTTCTTAGGCTTACAGATCAAACAAAGCCCAAATGGAACCATGATCCATCAGTAGAAATATGCAAAAGAGTTGATCAAAAAGTTTAAAATGGATGAATCAAAGGAAATAGACACCCCCATTGCAACTGCCACTAAATTAGACATAGATAAACCTGGTTCATCAGTTGATCAGAAGTTGTATAGGGGTATGATTGGTTCACTTTTATATCTTATTGCCAACAGACCTGACATAGTTTTCAGTGTAGGGCTTTGTGCTCGCTCTCAAGTTAATCCAAAAGAGTCTCACTTGACTACTGTCAAGAGGATACTGAGATATTTGAAAGGCATTACTGATCTGTGTCTTTGGTACCCTAAATGTAGTAATTTCAATCTAGTAGGATATGCTGATGCTGATTATGCAGGTTTCTTTGTGGATAGGAAAAGCACCTCAGGTATGGCTCACTTTCTTGGTTCATGTCTTGTATCATGGGCCACTAAAAAGCAAAATTCAGTGGCCTTATCCACTACTGAGGCTGAATATGTTGCTTGTGCCTCCTGTTGTGCTCAATTGTTATGGATTAAACATCAGCTGGTAGATTTTGGCATTGAAGTTGGTTTCATTCCTATATTTTGTGATAACACTGGTGCTATAAGTATGACAAAGAACCCTGTTCATCATAAGAGGACTAAGCACATAGATGTTAGACACCACTTCTTAAGAGATAACTATGAGAAAGGATTGATCTCCATAGAATTCTGTGCTACGGATAAACAAATTACTGACATCTTCACTAAAGCAGTGAGTAGAGAAAACTTTGAGAGAAACAGGTTGGAATTAGGGATGATTAAGATCACCTAATAGGTCCAGCTCAGAATGCACAAAGAGAAAAAAAACAAAAAAATTTATTTTGGCTAGGAACTCTGAACTTGTGTAAATATCTAGATTAATTCTTACTCAGCTTCATACTTTAATTAGTATACTCCTATGACATGTGTTAATATGACTCACTGATCTCTTACAAATTTTTTTCTATTATGGCATTTGAGGCATGATCAAGAGAATTCTAAATGAAGAACCTGGTTCATCAGTATGGGTTCTTATGAAAGCTAAGGTATGTTTTCTATACTCTGCACAATTAGAAAGATTAATATTTAAATCATGAGCAGAAGTCCTATAATTGTTCAATTCCTAGAAAATTCTATCTGTTAGCTTTGAACCAGTTCCGTCAGCCTAGAACTCTAAACCGAAGAATTGCCTAAAATCTAGGGAAGATAAAACGATCATTCAAAATCTAGAATTTCAGGGTGATTAGACCTCTAATTGACTACTGCCAAAAGCTGTCGTTACCTATTATATGTGTATTTCTCTTTAAATAACACATCATTTCTTTTGCCTTCTCCATAATTCTAAACCGGCAAAAATTCTTCTTCATCTTCACTTGCCCTCTTCTCCAAATCTCCAGTTCACAAATTATCTCAAGAAACAATGATCATGACCAACCCACAGGACAATCCTGAAACTCCTCCACCACCCACTCCCTCAAATTCATCTACACCTCCTTCACCCAGTACATCACCAAAACCCAAACTGAGAAGGGTGAAAATGCTTGCTCGAAAAATAGCAGCGTCTGGGGCTTAGAGGAAGAAATTAAATGAGAAGTTGAAGTCAAGCCAGGCCCAAAACTCCGATTCTGACTCATATCAATCCGCCACTAAGGGGGAAGGACCTGGGTCTTCTAACTTTGAAAAGACTAAAGAATCTCCTTCCAAGGTAATTTCTTCTGTATCTGAAAATCTAGAAACTAGTTTTGTTCTGGTTGGGTCTGTTAAGGATGTAGAATTATCAGGGTTACGAAGGAGTGGAGGTAAAAAGAATTTTGCAAAAGAAAAAGAGAGAGAGGGTGCATGTGGTGAAGAGAGGGGAAATGGGAAAAGAGAGGTGTCTATTATCTATGGAGTGGCACAAGAAATGGTAGAAGAGAGTGGCAAGAAGTCAAGGGGAAGTGGTTCTGGGGAAGCTGCTGAGGGGCTGATTAATCTGAGCATACAGGGTGATGAACCTGGTTCATCTACTGAAGAGACCCTAGCAGACTTGCTGAAAAAGGTTGGGGCAAGCTATGACCCAAAGAAATGCAGAACTCCCACACCAAAAGCCCTCAGTGTTCCTAAGCTTTCGAAGAAAAGAAAGGCTTCACCCCCACCAACTACTGTACTTCCATCACCAAAGGGTAGAGCTACAAGAAGCAGGGTGAGGCAGAGTGAGAGTGATATCCAAAAAGCTCTAGATGAGAGTAAGAATAAAAGGCTGGCTAAAGGAAAGGAAAAGGTTGCAGAGTCCTCAGTGGATGTGGAGGTTGAGGAGATGGAACATGTCCATCAAGAGGAAGTTCAACCAGTGGAGGTTCAGACCCCCAAGCCCATAAAGCCCAAAACTTCTTCCAAGAAGTCTTCCTCTATGTCTGACGCTACTGAACCTTCCCTAGCCAAGAGGACAAGGTCTGTTGTGAAAGGAAAACAAGTGAAAATTTCTGAAGATGAGGAATGGAGTGGAGAAGAAGTAGAAGATTTTGATGGTGACAAGGACAAGGTTTCCATGTTTGGCAAAAGAAAGATCTTGAAGGGTAGACTGCTGAAAGATCTGGTAGAGCCAGGGATGATGAGACTGATGAATGCCTTAGCTGCTCAGGGGTGGAAGGACATGGTCCTTCAGATGGATGGTAGGCTAGCTAGGAATGAAATAATTGAGTTCATGGCAAATGCAGAGGTTCAGGAGGGTAAGGTCAGCAGTCTGGTGAAAGGGGTCCAAATGTCCTTTGATGAAGAAAAACTTGGAGAAATCCTTGATATACCCTCTGAAGGGTTTGATGATTATACAAGGAAAATGTGGCCTTGTCTGGACTCCCTCCCTACTGCACTTGAGATTACCAAGAGATTTTGTGATGCAGAGAATGTAAATGAAGCCAGGGCTGTTCAGAAAAGTGAAATGAGGCCTCAGCACAAGGTCTTGTTTGAATTTGTCAACAAATGCTTATTGCCCAAGTAGGAGAGAAGGCACATCGCTAATTACATGGACCTAGTTCTTATGGAGTGCCTGGAGAGTGGAAAGCAAATCAATTGGCCTGCCTTCATTATCAAGTTGCTAGACAGGGTCATAAATGGCTCCAAGGCTCATGCTACTCCCTATGGCTTTATTCTAACCACGATTCTTGATAGGCTCAATGTGCCTATGAAGAAATGGGAAATGGCCTCAAGCAAAGAACATTTTGGCATCAACACTCTAATTGCTTGTGACTACTTAGTCAGTGCCATCCCAAATGAACCTGGTTCATCCAAGAAAACTCCTATAAACAGCAAATTCAGGGCTCTGGTTCAGGAATGTGAAGCCAAGGATGCTAAGATATCTAGGCTCAAAGCTTGTGTGGCAGAGGTGGAAACTGAGAGGGATGATCTAAAAACTGAGCTTACCAAAGAAAAGGAGAAGAATGATGGAATTCTTCATAATGTGTTGAATCTTCTCCAAGCCCAAAACCAACCCTCTAGCTCCTCCAAGCCTTAGGATTCCTAGCTTTTGTCTTCTGAACTTGTCTAGTACCTCAGTGACCCAGATTAGGGATTTTCTATCTTTTTGCTCATGGTTTAACTGTTTTTATTTTTGGTTGTGGATTGTGATGGCAACATATCTCTATCAATGATAACTACTATTTTGCTCTTATTCAATATTAATCTTTCCTTGATAGTCTAAATATGTTTTCCTGATTAGTGATGATTAAACCATGAGTGCACTTGCAGTTGCCCCAGTGGCCACGTGTACTTATTAAAATCTGGGACTCACACAATGCAACTTTTTGATGATGCCAAAAGGGGGAAGAGATATTGTGCTTTACATATTCTGAAAAAGTGATATCTATAACCTAATTAACCTGGTCCTTGATAATAAGTGAATTTACTAAACTTTGTATTATTAGTTAAGCTGAGTTCTTTACAGGATCCAAGTAAGTAAAAAAGCACAGAGTTTGTCATCATCAAAAAGGGGGAATTTGTTGGCCCAAGAACAGGTGAAGTTTTGAAGATTGACAAAAGACTCAGACATGGACCATGTCCATCTTGTGAAGCACAGTCATGATTAACCTGTACATGTGAGATGCACGTGAAGGAGATAAATCTAATTGATCAAGAAGCAATATCTCCTGATCTGATCGAAAAGGTTGTGTATTAGATAAGGAGAGAAAGACTCCTTACATGAAGAGAACACAATTTAGGATAGAAGAGTAGCAATTGAATCTCACTCAAACTCTGATTACTAACCTCTTAAATTGAGAGCAAAAGAGCAAGGCGATTTTGCAAGCAATTTATGTGTGATTTGAGTGTGCAATCCTGAAGCTACTTGAACGAGATTGAAGGACCAGTTCCATTGTGTCTTTCTTTTATTCTAGTTAAGTTGTAGTAGGTGATGTAACATTGTACCTTTCAGCTTTCATAGAAGCATTTGTATTAGGTACATAGAGTGTTCAAGCTATAGCTAACTTGAAGTTGTCGCAATAGTTGAGGTTGTGTGCCACAACGGGATTAGAGTTAATCCTTAGGTTTACAAAGAGTTTTTGTAAATGCTGTTTTGGCTCAGTGATTTTAGTGGAAGTTTGGGAAAATCCTACTGAGTAGTAGGTCATAGTTTTTTCATCTTTTGAGCCAGGTGTTTTCCACGTAAAATTGTTGTGTTCTTTTTCTGTATTTATTATTCCGCAAACAGTAGTAGTTGGAACACATAGAAGAACCAGGTTCTTCTATAGTTCAGTTAAGCAAAAATTGAGTGCCACACAAATCACCCCCGCTCTTGTGTGGTATTGACGCTTACAATAGTATTGCTGGCAAGACCCATACTCGCCAGATTTTTCACCCAGCCACTTCTTCATCTTTTACTGCTTCTTCTTCATCTTTGTCATCATTTTCTGCTTCTTATTTAATCCTGAAGATACCATTTGAAAAATCGAGAGGAGGCCCTGAGGGAACAATTCTGAAAGACACTGCCCCCGAGGATGTACCTTGGAAAACGGATTAGGCTTGTAGCAGTTAGATACATTTTTTGTTTTTTCTTTGGCTTCTCTGCTTTTGTGTAAGGACCCTTCGTAGGCTTTTGTAATCATCATTTATTAATGAAAAAGTGTTTCTTTAATTTTGTACCTGATTTGTGCCGGATTTCCTTTTACTTGCGTTTATGAAGAATCTGAATGCATGACTCTACCGATTGGTCTGAATGTCGGGTACAGGTGTAGATGTTTCCCCGATCCTTGTTTGGTTAATACGATATCCTGTGGAGCCTTTTGTCGTTCCTCGGGCTGAGCCCGAATTGAGTTGATACGAGCTTAGGACATCGGGACCCCCGACTTCGAGTTGAATGAGAGTAGGGCTTCGAACTTTCAGAACAAAACTTAGCCTTTTTAGACCCTGTGATAGTCCTCGAGGGGGGATTTACTCGGATGCCTGAGAATAAAGATAGCCTTTAGGTTTTCAAAGGCAGTCCTCAAGTGAGAGTTCGCTCAAGCTCGGGCGACTTGAAAGCTTGTTTTGAGTTTTGAGCAAAGATAGTCTTAAGGTGTTATAGATAGATCCCGAATGAGGGTACGCCTGGACTCAGATAGCCCCTGGATCAAAATAACCAAGAGGGCATTTAACTTGAGGATCTGGTAGGTGACTCACATTTACAATAGTAGAAATCCTCGAGGTAGGGTACCACCTCGAAATCAGGCCCGTATGAGTAGATTTTTAGAGCTTATCTTCTTTTTGATAGAGGTCCTCGAGATCAGGTACCATCTCTAGGCTTATAATAATGTCAATGGCTTTTTAGAGCCTATCTTATTCTTGACAGAGGTCTTTGAGATCGGGTAACATCTCGAGGCTTGTAATGATGTCAATGGCTTCTTAGAGCCTATTATCTTTTTGACAGAGGTCCTCGAGATCGGGTACCATCTCGAGGCTTGTAATGATGTCAATAGCTTCTTAGAGCCTATATTCTTCTTGATAGAGGTCCTCGTGATCGGGTACCATCTCGAGGCTTGTAATGATGTCAATGGCTTCTTAGAGCCTATCTTCTTCTTGACAGAGGTCCTCGAGATCAGGTACCGTCACGAGGCTTGTAATGATGCGGGGGTTTTTGATCCCCGAAATATCGTACGACAACGTTAATTGCATGACAAGGTTATGAAGCGACCAAGGCAATTTTGCTGGTACATCTTCCCAAAGCGAAAAATGGCTTAGTCAGCATTTTTAATTGGCCTTTGAGGAAGTCGAATAGTCGCTGCTTTCTCCACATATAGGGTTGTATTCCTTCTTTTGAGGATTCCGCTATTCAAATTAGTTATCCTCCTCTATAGAGTTTTTCTTTCCTGCGTTAGGCCCTTCACCATTTCAACTTTGAAGCATTTGCTCGAATTCTCGCTCCAATTCCCTAGTTTTACCATAGTTATGGCTGCTATACAGGGTTCACTCGGCAAGGAGAGGGGAGTTCCGCCCTTGAAGGATTTTTGAACCAAAATGCTCGGGGCCATTGGGAGTATGCCTCAAAGTTTATTTCTTTCGTAGGAGAGGGGCACCTTGAGTCAGTTAGGAAAGATTGCGGATGGGGGGAAAGGTAGTACTGTAGGCACCTTCCCCAGAAGAGAGCATCATGGATCATGCCAAGGGGTTTTTGAACGTGTACACGTACCCCTTTATGTTGGGCCCCTCTGATAGGGTTGTGCTCGACTTTTGTCGAAAGTACCAGGTTAGCTTGGCACAGGTTCACCCATCATTTTGGAAGATAATGTTGATGATTAGGTTCTTTGCGGAAGAAGCAGGGCTTGAATTCACTCTTAGTCATCTCATCAGGCTGTATCGACCTTTTCACCATCGGGTTCTGCTGACCCTACAATGCCGATCCACCACGCCTTTCGTTGTTGATGATGAAGAAGACGGGGATCGGGGATGCATGAGCCGATTCGTCCGAGTACGAACTGTCGATATTATCCCTATGGAGTTTCTACCATTTCTCGAGGAATGGAATTTTACACGTAAGTGATATGCTTGTGCCTTTGTAGTTTTGCTTAGGGCATAGGCAGGTTCCGTAAATGCGCCTTCCTTTCCCTCTTTGCAGCAATTTCATGGGTGTTGTGCGAGGTCTCCGACCTGACGGATTGGGCTCGAAAGTTGGTGACCCACTCAACTTATAATAAGCATAAGTGGCGAGCTTTGTCCAAAGGTAGATGAGAGGCAAAACACCACAGTACGTGGTATGTGATTTTCTCTTTTTTAAGGGTACTTCCTCTTTTCGCACAGTAACTCTGTCATCGTAGGAATTGGGGATTTCTTTGAAGCGAGATCGTTCCCTCTAGGAGAGGGAGAAGGATCACCGACTTCAAGACCGAGGGATAATAATAATAACTATAAGTAGAAAAGGCCTTTGTAGGGTGACAGTGATTATTGCGAGATGAGTCCAACCCGGAGGCTCAGAGAGGGCGTATCAACCGAACCTCTAGTGCCCTAGATTTCTGGTTTTAGAAAAATGATCCCTCCTCCGCTGCCATTATCTTTTACTATCAAAGGTACTTCTAGGGACGAGGGTTCTCTGTCGCTGACTTCTTCTCCCATCGAAGGCACTTCGAGGGATGTTCGACGCTAGGGGCCGCATATATCGAGCGATTGTATCCTAACCGGGGGTGGTTCTACCGGGGTAGATGGAGCCAGACTAGTAGATGTGCGCTCAACTTTCGAGGAAGCTCAGTGTCTCTACTCTGAGGTTTGTTTTGGCCGTCCGTATTGATTTTATAGCTTTGTAATTTTTACTCTCTTATCGAGTTTCTCTTTCATAGGATTTTAACAAGCTCAAGTCCGAACTGCTCCATCGTGAGACCAAGTTGCGAGAAGCCGTGGATGCAGAGAAATCCCTCAGGCTTCTCTGCGATGAACGGGAAGACGAGTTGGCACACTTGCGATATGAGGCGAGTCGAAGTCTGAACTACAACAGCTACCTCGAGGAGGAGGTAATGTTTGTTTTGAGAGAGTGCATGTTTCTTCTTCTACCTTCTGAGGCTAATGTCTAGTTTATTTTAGTTGCAGAAAATGACAAAGGACCTGGAATGCCTTAGGAGCGAAGTTGGTCAAACCAAGTGCGAGCGTGACGAGCTAAAGGCTCGGGTGGACACCCATATATCGACTAAGAAAGACGTTTTGGCCAAAGCTTCCGCCCTCAAAGTAGAACTTCGTAGTGCTCATGAGAACAGCTTGGTCCGAATGGACATGATTTCAAGGCTCGAGTCTAAGCTCTTAAATGTGAAGGCCGAAGTCGTGGATGCTCGGGCTGAAGCCGAAGTAATCTGAACTAATGCTGATAAGAAGGTGGTCGTCTATTTGAAGGATGCTGCCGACCCTGCTGAGCTAAGAGGGGCTCTCGACCAGGAGAGTAGGAATAAAGAGTACGTGAGGTGTAAATTTCGGAGGGAAACCCTCGAGGAAATACATGCCAGGGGCTTCGGCCTCTCGGAAGAGATAAAGCAGGCGGAGGCGGAAGAATATGGTGCTAAGTTCCTTCTGTCCGATGCCAAAAATGGCGAGAAGGAGGCCGACAGACCATAGTCCCCGAAGGGGACGTAGATTAGGCCCTTCCTTTCTTGTTTTGTGTATAGTGCTTTCAAAGAACTTTGTAAATGAAGCTTGTATTTTTCTCGCATACATGTATAAAAGGAAGCCTCGCGGTTTTATTTTTCATGCATTTCCTTTTGCCTTGATATTTGTCAGTCGTTAGCCAGATGAATTGGTCTTCGAGTCAAAAGGAATCCTTAGATTCATAGTATGGCCCTGGGGCTCATTAGGCTGGCCCATAGGCTCTTACGCATTTTGGTCGGTACAACCTTTTAGTGTAAGCCGACGTTTGAGCTCTTATGCTTTTGCTCTTAGGCATATTTAGTTAATTGTTTCGGGTTCAATCTCCGAGTCGGGTTTCAACTTGAGCTCATTTGACCCTTAAGTTTTTGAATTTAAAATTGGCCCTTAAGCTCTTACGTGTTTGGTCGGTATGACATTTTATATGGGTTGGCGGCAGTGGCTCTTATGCATTAGGTCAGTACGACCTCTAGTATGGGCTGGTGACACTGGGTCTTACGTATTGGGTCTATACGACCTCTAATATGGGATGGCAATAGTGGCTCTTATGCATTGGGTCGGTACAACCTCTAGTAGGCTTTATTTTTCCCTCGTTAATGACTTTTGAAATTGTGTTTGTCTGAATCTTCGACGATTTGATAAAAGCCTCGATTGTGAGTCATTATATGGCGATGAGAGCACCTCAGGAGGTTTGGCTCGGTGGCTGAATATCTCGAAGCCTGTAGTTTAGAGCTGACATAGTCGAAGCTCTTTTGCCTAATTGAAGTAATTGAAGGCTTGCGATTTTATAGCGACGGTCGGGCGTCCCCGATTCGTGTTAGTTTGGCTAGTATAGCCTTGTGACCATAGTCATTGTGTTTGCCCGGAGCCTTTCATTCCCCGAGTGGAGTAGTTTCGGAGTCTATATCGAGGGTATGCCTTTTTAGGGGTCTTACAAGTTCGATATATAGCCTTAACTTTAAGATCGGGTTTATGCCTTTTGTAAGGTCTTACAAATTTCTACATGCCTTACTTGAGGTCTTACATGTATTGTTACTTGGTACAAGTATGGTTCATGCCTTGCTTGAGGTCTTACAGATATTGTTACTTGGTACAAGTATGGTTCATGCATTGTTTGACGTTTTACAGATATTGTTATTGCCTTATATAGGTCTTACGAGACCAAGGCTGCCTAGTTGGGGTCTTATGGCCTCGGGTTTTTGATAAGTCGATGGGGGTGGTTATTGGCGGCAGTCCCCGAGTCATCGAATAGTTTCTTGGCTCGGGAGCCATTTCTTGTAAACTTGGTATTGCCTTATTGATGGCTTATGAGTTTGGAGTTTCCAACCCGGAGGTCATGTGGCTTTGAGTTTTTGATGGAAGTCCCCGAGTCATCAAAAATTTCCTTGCTCGGGAGCCATTTCTTGTAAACTTGGTATTGCCTCATCGAGGGCTTATGAGTTTGGAGTTTCCAACCCGGAGGTCATGTGGCCTTGAGTTTTCGACGCCAGTCCCCGAGTGTTTGGGACGTTTTTGTCTCTAGGGCCATTTTGTTATCTTTATGTTACCTTATTGAGGGCTTACGAGTTTGAAGCTCCGACCCGAGGGTCATACGTCTTTGAGTTGTTGATGCCAGTCCCCGAGTGTTCGGGAAGTTTTTGGCTCTGGAGTCGTTTTTGCAAAATTACCGAGCTTCTTTGAAACGTGAAATGCTTTGGAAAGTATTCTTTGATTACTTGGTACAAGTATACACATTTTTGCTGTTAAGGGCTCGATTATTCTATACGGACATGGTTCGTTCGACCGTTTGGCCCGGTACATCATTTTCCTATCGAGACCCCATTTAGCGCATCTTGGCTTCTCCGAGTAGGTGACCTTCTGGGGGGATGCACCCAATATTCGAGGTTGATTGCAAAAGAAGACTTGAATACTTGTTTAGTCTTCCTTAGGTAGCATATAGATGTTGCCTCGTTAAAAACCTTGCCGGTAAAACCCTTCATGGGATAAAAACCCGGTCGAAGGAAAAGAGTGAAACGCAAGCTTTTGGAACCTAAGGCCTTCGAGTTGGAAAGCATTTCGGCCATTTCGATCGGATACCCACATTTAAGTTAGCATAAAATGTAACTGAAAAAGGGAGATGACCATACCTTAGTGCTGACGGCACATCGGACCTCGATATGATGCAATCGTTTATTATGAGGACTCGGTACGGTCCTTCATTTTGTTTAGTCGGGCATAGCAGAGAATGTAGCTTGTTATTGCTATCTTAATGTTTTCTTATCTTTCGGCTCCTTCGATGGTGGAGGTATTGGTGTTGGTGTCATATCGTGCACCACGAACATCTCTTCTGCCGCATGCTGTTCCCCGTAGATGGTTTTTACCCCATCTTTTGTCGGGAATTTCATCATTTGATGGAGGGAGGATGGTACTGCTCTCATGCAGTGTATCCACGGCCTCCCGAACAAGGCGTTGTATCTCATGTCTCCTTCGACGACATGGAATTTGGCATTTTGGGTTATGCCGGCCACGTTGACTAGGAGGGTGATTTCCCCTTTCGTTGTTTCACTTGCCATGTTGAATCCGTTGAGGACTCGAGAGGCGGGAATGATTTGGTCAAGCAGTCCGAGCTGCTCTACCACCCTCGACCTGATAATATTGGCCGAGCTACCTGGATCCACAAGTACACGTCTAATTTCCCCTTTCTAAGTTATGATTTCTTTGCGAAGGATCTAATTGTACAAGCCTTGGCCACCTGGTGTGTCGGATTTCACTGATGATGTATACGATGTTTGAAACGTCAATGTTGAAGTTGTATTCCGACAAGTAGGGCGCCTCCATCGGCCATGTGTGCCTATCGAATCCAGCTCTATTAACAAGTCCCCGAGGATTCTGGTCTCAGTCCATCCTCCGGTCATTGCGGGGTTTGTTGCGCCTTGAGGCGCTTCTTCTATCTTCGGTGTACAGTTGGTATCTCTCTTTATTCGGCTTTGACTCATTTGCCGGAAACCTGCTAGGATATACCGAGCCTGAGGGGCTCCTAGTTGGTCGTCTTCGACCCTGAACTTTGATTGGTATCGGTTGTGGACGTCCGACCAAGTCACGACGGGATATTCGACTAAGTTCTACTTCAGCTGCTTCGAAGCTACCGAGCTTCGCTCGTTCAAGCCTTGAGTGAAAGCCTGCACCGCCCAATCGTCTGAGATCGGTGGTAGTTCCATTCATTCTGTTTGATAGTGATATACGAATTCTCGCAGCATCTCGTTCTCCCTCTGCTTGATTTGAAGACGTCGAAATTTCCTTGTAGCTACTTTGATGGCACCAGCATGTTCCTTTATGAAAGAATTTGCCAGCATGGCAAATGAATCTGTTGAGTTTGGGGCCAGGTTGTGGTACCACATCATTTCCCCTTTCGAGAGTGTTTCCCCGAACTTCTTTAGCAAGACAGATTCAATCTCATCGTCCCTCAGGTCATTGCCCTTCACCGCACAAGTGTAAGCAGTGACGTGCTCGTTGGGGTCCGAGGTTCCGTTGTACTTCAGAAGGTCAGGCAATCTTAACTTCTTTGGAATGGGTTTTGGGGCTACTTCCTATGTGAATGGCTTTTGTACAAACTTCTTCTAATCTACACCTTTCAGAATCGGGGGTGCGCCCGGAATTTGATCGACCCTAGAATTGTAGGTCTCAACCTTCTTGTCACTGGCTTCTATCTTCTTCTCGCCCGACTCAATCCTCTTTGTGAGTTCCTCGAGCATCTTTATGATGGAGGGGTCGGCTACCAACCTATTGTTGCTTGATCTTTCTGGTACTTGATTGGCTCGGGGAGCCGTTTTCGGAGCTACCGCGCTGGTAGTCTTTTGGTGGCTTTGCAATCGAGCAATCGCCAGCTGTTGTGCCTGTAACATTTCAAAAATAACGTGAAGGCTAACCTCCTGTTATTCCCTAGCTGGGGTTTTATGAGCTTCTTATTGGTTTCCTTGGTGTACGCTCCTGTTAGTGTGGGAGCTTATATCGACGTGTTGGGCGTCGCGTGAGACCACATTTGCGGGGATTGGCTATCGTGCGTTCCCAGGGTTTAGTGGTGGTGCACCAATACCTGGAACAACTACACCATTCTCTCTGTAGTCCTCAAGACCGTTGTTTTCGTATGCATTCACTTAGTTAGACATTTTGACCTGAAATCAAAGATCTTGGACAAGAAAAAGGGTGAAAGATAACTTGTGTTATGGAGTGAACCAGCAAGAAAATAATCACTATTATTCTTAGCACTACGGTGTGCGCTAAACTGTTTACCTTGAAAATGGTACTTACAATTAAATTTGATTTTGTGGTTCTAAAAATACGTGATCTATTTTTATGCTAGTTGTTTAGGCAATAGATTCTAAGTAAGAGATTAGGAAATGAGATAAGAGCTTGTAGATAGTATTGTGACCAAACCAAAGGGCTGGAAATCGGGGCCTCGAGGTTGAGTCGGATGCTCGACTAGGAGCAATCGAGGGGGGATTAATAGTTATGATAGCTTTGATGGAAGCCTTTTATGATCAATAATGAGCAATAAATGAAGAATAATAAATAGAACACAATGAATATAAGCAATAAATGCAAGTAATGAGATCAAGAGAAAATGTTAGAGAGCAGAGAGAATGTTCTTGTGTATTCAATATCGAGCATCATATCCCTAGAAAATGGCAAAAGGTCCCCTTTATATATGAGGGGGAAACCCAACATAGTACAAACACATTTATTCCCAAGATACACGGTTAGTACAACTATTTAATGCCACGGTACGGGCTTGAGCTAGCCGAATAGGCTAGGTCAGCTTTAGTCACATGCCTTGGGAGCCTCCCACTTTTTCACCATAACTAATCAGTCTGCAATGCCTCGAGGATGGACATCGATAACCCCTCGGGTGTTAGTCTCGACCATAATCTCGAGCCTATAGAAACGTGCTTGTGAAGCGTCGTGGTGACCGAATATTGGACCCTCCGATTTTACTGTATATAGAAAGTTTGATCTGGAGTGGACTTTTTGATATCATGGTCAGATTCCGATTCCGAAAGTTGGGGCAGGTCCGTAATGTCAAATGTGACTTGTGTGTAAAATTTGAGAAATCGGACATGATTTGATAGGTTTCAACATCAGTTGTGTAAATTTAAAGTTTCAAGTTCATTGATTTCGAATTGAGGTGTGATTCGTCGTTTCAATGTTGTTATATGTGTTTTGAGACCTCGAGTAGGTCCGTGTGATGTTATTACACTAGTTGGTATATTTGGATGTGGTCTCGAGGGGCTCGGGCGAGTTTTGGACAAGGTTCAGATCATTGTTCTTCATGTTTTCATTATTGAGGAGCAGCTGGTTCTGGTGTTCCGCACCTGCAACTGATGTTCTGCAGGTGCGATGGCCGTAGATGCGAGCCAAGCATCGCAGATGTGAGTTTTCTTTGAGGGGTGGAGGTTCGCATAAGCGGAGATAATTGCGCAGAAGCGCAACCTCAGATGTGGTCCTTGTCATCGCAGAAGTTGTTTTCTCGCAAATGCGAGTCCTTCATCCGCAAAAGCGGAGGTCGCAGATGCGACATTTTTACCGCAAATGCGGAAATTACTGGGCAAAAGCTATAAAATCGAGGTTTTGATTATTTCTTCATATTTTGAGATGTGGGACTCAGATTGAGGCGATTTTTGGAGCCATTTTCATCAAAGGGATTGGAGTGAGTGTTCTACACTTAGTTTTGATTATAGTTCATGAATCTACCTTTATTTTTGGCAATTGGTTGATGAATTTAAAGAGGAAATTGGGGATTTTAGCCTAACGTTTCATAATATGAATTTTTTGAATTTTGAACATCGAACTGGAGTCGGAACTGAGTGAAACTAGAATGGTTGGACTCGTAATTGAATGGTGATCGGATTTTTTGAGTTTTGTCGGTTTACGAGGTGCGGGCCCGGGTGTGATTTTTGGCCGAATTTGAGAATTTATTTAGGATTTGATCTTTATCATTTGTAATCATTTTCTTGGGTTTTACTTGATATTTTTGAGTTGCTTTTGGCTAGTTTGAGCCGTTTAGAGGTCGCTACGAGTGTGATGGCATTCTTGGAGCATCGCTTGGCTTGCTTGGCGTTTGGAATTGGCTTGTTTGAGATAAGTAACTCTTTTAAACTTAGTGCTGAGGGTATGAAACCCCAAATTATGTGCTATGTGATTGGTGTTGAGGTGACACACATGCTAGGTGATGGGCGTGTGGGCATGCACCCTGTGAATTGTGGCTTCGTTGTCTTAAGGGCATTGTATAGTGGCCCTACTTTGTTGATATCTGTGTTTTCACCATGTGATAAGTAATTTGAGGTGTACATCATGCTAGATATGATACTTAAGCTTCATGCCAGTATTGTTGGAACCCATAGTGGTCATTTTATGATGTCATCTCATTGATTTCATTGATATTTCGTACTCAGTCACATTCATGCATTCATATCATATCTCAATCTCAGTTGTTACTTATTGATACATCATATCATTATTCCGAGTCAGTTTTCATGACATTGTGAGCCCGTGAGAGAGACTGGAGAGATTGATAACTGAGTGAGGTCGAGAGCCTGATTATGAGTGACAGTTATGGGATCGGGTTGCACGCCTAGTGGTTATATTGATGATTATAATAGTGCGTGGGCTGTAGGAGCCCCTCCGGAGTCTGTAACACACCCCCAGTGAGCATGCATGATATTATTGAGGGACAGATTTCCTTGGACATGGATTTGTCCGAAGTATTTGATATCTAGAAATAGATTTCTCCACAGGGTTGGATTGCTTTTTTTCCTCGGTACTAGGTGACTTATAGTCAGTGTTGTATATGTTCCGGGATGGATTTCCCTTGGTCGCATGGTCCATAAACAATACCGATTGGTTAAGGATTTATATATTATTGATGGATGGATTTCCCTGGACATGGATGTGTCTGAAGTACTTGATACTTGGAGATGGATTTGTCCACAGGGTTGGATTGCTCTTTTTCCTCGGTACTGGGTAACTTATAGTCAGTGTTGTATATGTTCTGGGATGGATTTTCCTAGGCCGTATGGGCCATATACAACAACGAGTGGTTGAGTATGATGAGTGGAAAGTATGAGACAATGATGATTATTTCTTGTGAATTCTGCTTATGATTGAGTTTGGGATATATATATATATATATATATATATATATATATATATGATATACATGCATAGAGACGCATTTCCCTTATACTGTACGATATCACGTCATTCATGACTTTTTGCACACATTGATATGTGGTCATAGAGAGGTATCTCACACTTTCTGTCTGGAATGAAAATAAAACATCTTATTTATTATGAAAAGGATTTTTAGAACAAGAAATACAGTTTTCAAACTATCTCATATTTTATAACGATTTCGTTAAAGAATTTGGGTTTTCACTGATACTCTTGAAAGGTGGAAATAATTTCGAAAAATTGTGAAAAGCCGAACATTTTATCTCTGAGTTACTTCTTTATTTATATGCTTCATATGTTTATGAACTGCTATTGGTTATTGGTGTTGGACCCGACCTATGTTCCAGCTCGTCACTGCTTTCAACCTAAGTTTAGGTTTGTTACTTATTGAGTACATAGGGTCAGCTATACTCATACTACAATTCCTGCATATTGTGTGCAGATTTCGGATGTCGATGTTGCTGAGTTCGATGGGAGCTGAATTGGAAGATGTATTTGCATTCGGGTTGTGGTTGCCTCTTGTATATGGTAGCCGTAGATTTATAAAACTATGTTTATGTACTTTTCAGACAGAAGATGTATTTACTTCTTATTAGTTTTTTAAACTCTATTCTTAGAAGCTCATGATTTGTACTACCAGTCCTTGTGAAATGTAAAAGATTTAGAAATTCCTTTATTTAATTGTTTAATTAATATTATTGAAATTGAATAGTTAGTAGTTGGCTTACCTAGTGGGTTGGGATTAGTTGCTATCACGACTAGTAAATTTTGGGTCGTGATAGATTGGTATCAGAGCTCTAGGTTCATAGGTTCTACAAGTCATGAGCAAGTGTCTAGTAGAGTCTTACGGATCGGTATGATGACGTCCATACCTATATTCGAGAGGCTACAGGTCATTTAGGATATACTTTCCATCTTTCTTTCTGTATCGTGCGACATTGATTTAGCTTGAAGTGTAACTCTTTGAATTCCTTCCACGTATTCGTATGCGCATATGAGCGCTTGGTATCAGCTGTGCATTGACGGCTTGCGATTCCCTAGATGAGGTGCGAGACGTGATTTCTGTGTGTTGGTAATGGGCCAGTTTGGAGGACTTGAGGTCGGGCTTCGCCTGTAGCTTAAGCATAGAGGTGTTGATTGTGTGAGCATATGCTCTTGGATTTATTTGTCTGCTAGTGTTCCTATTAGTGGAATTTGTTGTCGGATGGCTATGTGATGAGAATGATGTGATTGCGAGATGTATTCATATGGTTTGAATGCGACGATAAGGGTTTGCTTGAGGTGTAGAAAGAACTATTAGGTACTTGATTTCCATCTTGATTTGACATATAGTCTCGAGTTATGGGTGTGTTAAAGGATCTTTTCATGTTGTTTAGTAAGAGTGAAGTAGATTTTCAAATTGTGATATGAGTTCAGACTTAGGAAGATTAAGTAATTGCGTAATAGTTATGATTGTAGAAGGGTATAAAGAGATGTTAGTTTGAGGCGAAGCCGGTGGGTTATATCCTGCTGGGGGTTCTGAGATGTGTGTGATCCCTATGTTGTTTTGTAGCGAGTTCTCTTTTACCAGTGAATTATATGTGTTGCAATTTGAGTTTGGATCATTTTTGAGGATTGGCTTGACTATTATAAGGGTGAATGCGAGAATTTGTAGATGATATGAGATGTTAGATAGTTTGTGTTACATGAGCTTATGAAGGATTTAGTTGAATTTCAGTGCAGGATTTTGGCAGCAACAGAGTATGGGTATTGTCAGTTATCAGATGCTTTATTCCTTTGTCTTGGCCAAGTGGGGGAGTCTACTACCAACGGGTTAATTGCATGGTTATGTGTTGTATTGGTATCGGTTTGAGGTATAATTATGAATAAGTTATGATTTGTAGAGGTTGAGATCGAGGATGACTCGAGTAAAGGAATTTCTGGATACAGGTTGTATAATGCTTTATGGGTATATGGGAAACATTGAATGATTTAATTGTTATTCGTAATGGATGTAGTGTGTATGGAGTACAGATTCACTCGGTTGCTTATAAGTGTGGATTACTTCTTGGGGTATTGGTGTGCAAATGGGACATAGGTCGTTTGGTCCGTTTGATCGGTTAAATTGGGATTTGAGGAGAGTAAACGACTCATGAGAATGGTTCTAATGGATTCAAGATTTATAGGTAACAAATGGGAATCTCCAGGATGTGTTTTGCTATAAACTAAGATTTACAATGGATGGTGTCAAGACTTGTGGTATTTCTATATCATTATGGATTCTACATATCAGTATCAAGAAGGTGAAGGTAATGGTTTTAGATTCGTAGGAAGTCTCTTCAGAGTAAGCATTTTGGTTGTGGAACTTCTGGAATACTTAAGAGGGAGTTCAGTGACTTATGAGCCTTAGGGTGGAGTGGTTCTACGCTAAAGTTCGTGTGGTAAGTTTTGGTTAAGGTTAGTAGTGTTCTAGCAAGGAAAGGTATCAATTTGAAGGCAATTTGGAAGGAACTCGGAGAATTTGGACAACTTGATAATGGATGTGATTGGCTCTTTTGGTTCTTATGATGTAATAAGTTTCTACAGGTTTTTTGTGGCGATACTCTCGGGTTTTGATCTCTTGCGTAGCTTGGTCGAGTTAGAGGGATTCAGTCCTGACGGTTTGGTTAAGTGCAAATGGGGTTCGGGGAGTTCTTGATGGTTTCTACCACGGTTTGAGATGTATATCTCCTACTGGTGTGTGGGACATGTTACGTATTGTGATTTTTCTTGGATGAGATCAAATGAAAAGTTCTTGGTTAACTGAGTGAGTAGTTACTGTGACTTGGAGTGGATTATGAAGTTCTCATATTTTTCATATGATGGCATAGTATATGTGATGTGTTGTGTGGGATCGAGATTGGCATGTGCAAGGTCATGATTTGGTTTTGAAGGCAAGAACATAAGTTTTTAGGCAGCACGAACAATTTCAGATGACTAAGTGAATGATATTACTAGTTGGTATTGCTTTAGTAGAGTGTGCATTTCGGAAAGGGTAATGTGTTTTGATTTGTGGATACTCCATTGGTACTGCGGCACTCTTCTGGTTGATCCACTATTGATATTCAATTTTGCCATGTGGCACGGAAGAATTATAAAAGTATTCTGCGTGGGATGATCGCGTGGAGTTGAGATCAAATATGGTGATTCGTGTGTTCTATGGATTTGGAGGCAGATTATTCATGTATCTGTGAGTGACTAGAGTTGATTTGGGGGTCAATTAGTAGGCCCAATTTGGATGTGTATTCTACACCGAGCCGGATTGGTTGGCTTCATATTGTTATTATTGAGGGATATGCCATTCGATTGTTGTCGAGCATATTCGTGTTCTGAAATGATCTGTGAGTTACTCTCCTATACTACAAGGGGTTGTGATCCATTGGTTATATGCACACACAATGCGGTTCTATTTGGATTTTATAGCGGAACTTGAGCGAGATGGGTATTGGGTGTTTCATGATTGACTTTGCATTGGTTATGTTCTTTCGGGTTTTGTGTGGCATTGTGTCATTAGATTCTTCGTGGTTATAGGGTATTTGATGTCGAATTTCTCATGGTTATTGATCTTAAGTAGGGTGGCTCGAGGTGTATAATATGGACCAGCGTTTGGATGAGGTCACGCATTGTAGTGGAGTATTATTGAGGTATGACCCTTTGTGTTAGATTCATGTATTTTGGTTCTACGGTGAGTGATAGGGTTCTTAGCATTGCGTTGTGGTGGTACCTGTTGAGTTTACGGGATGGTTCCCTCGTTTGAGTCATTTTTATTATTGAGTACATTTGGAATGTTGCTACTGGGTGCAAGGATTGCACAAGTTATGGCTTTAGATTGTATTGATGTGTCATGTCACTAAAGTGATCATATTGGATGAGATGAGGTCATTGGACCTAGAATGGATACTATCGGAATTGATTACAGCATGGTTGGAAGGATAATATCGGAAGTTGGCTTAGAAATTTGCTATAGTTCCTATCAGAGGAGAGGGAGCTCCATGACTTGTTGGTCTGATGAATGGTTATGAGATTCTGCATCTTTCTTTCATCATTGGTAGTATATGAGGGTGGTAGGACGAGGCTTTATTGTTATAAGGTTCATTACCGGAATTGGGTTGTTTTGAGCAGCTACTGTGATTGGGGATTTTGCTATGAGTATTCCAGTTATGCGGTATATCATGTGATTACATCTTGGGTTATAATTACGGCTTGATACAACTTGTTCAGACTTATACAGTGTGTGGATGCGAGATTCTGATCTTATAGAAATTAGGTATGAGGGAAGTTGATTCTAAGGCTCATGGGCTAGGATGGATTAAGGAATTTCAGTTATGCTGTGTTGTCAGACCTATATGGGATAGGGTGACGTGGGATCACCCTCGGGTATGTGCATGGTAAGGTTACACTGTGATTTGCTGGTTTTTGAAACAACTTTGGGCACGTTCGAGGACGAACGTATATTTAAGTGGGGCATGATGTAACAACCCGACCGATCGATTTGAGCATTTGCACTTCACTCGGTTGTTTAAGGGCATAAGTAGCTCCGTATGATGCATTATGAATTATGAGAATCATCGGTTTTGGTTTTCAGGTTGTTAAAAATCGATTTGGAAGAATGATTCTCAGCTAGAAGCTTTAACTTTAAAAGGACTGTGATTTGGAGGTCCATAGTAGAGTTTGGCTTAAAATGTCGAAAGTTGGAATTTTGGAAACTTTGACCGAGAGTGGACTTTTTGATATCAGGGTCGGATTCCGATTGAAGAAGTTGGAGCAGGTCCGTAATGTCAAATGTGACTTTGTGTGCAAAATTTGAGGTCAATCGAACGTGATTTGATAGGTTTCAGCATCGGTTGTGGAAGTTTTAAGTTTTTTGAATTGAGGTGTGATTCATCGTTTTGATATTATTATGTATGTTTTGAGGCCTCAAATAGGTCCGTATGATGTTATTCGACTTGTTGGTATATGTGGATGTGGTCCCGAGGAGCTCGGGCGAGTTTCGAACGATGTTCGGATAATTGTTTTTCATGTTTTCATTGCTGAGGATCTGCTGGTTCTGGTGTTCCGCACCTGCAAACTAATGTTCCGCAGGTGCGATAGCCGCAGATGCGAACCAAGCATCGTAGATGCGAGTTTTCTTTGAGGGGTAGAGGTCCGCAGAAGCGGAGGTAATTGCGCAGAAGCGCAACCTCATGTGCAGTCCTGGTCATCGCAGAAGCGGTTTTCTCGCAAATGTGAGTATTTCAACCGCAAAAGCGGAGGTCGCAGATGCGACATTTTTACCGCAAATGCGGAAAATGCTGGGCAAAAGCTATAAAATCGAGGTTTTGATTATTTCTTCATATTTTCAGATGTGGGACTCGGATTGAGTTGATTTTTGGAGCCATTTTCATCACAAGGATTGGAGAAAGTGTTCTACACTCAGTTTTGATTATATTTCATGAATCTACCTTCATTTTTCGCAATTAGTTGATGAATTTAAAGAGGAAATTGGGGATTTTGGTCTAACGTTTCATAATATAAATTTTTGAGTTTTGAATATCGAATTGGAGTCGGAATTGAGTGAAACTAGAATGGTTGGACTCATAATTAAATAGGTTGTCGGATTTTGTGAGTTTTGTCAGATTTCGAGGTGTGTGCCCGGGTGTGATTTTTGGCCGGATTTGGGAATTTATTTAGGATTTGATATTTATCATTTGTAATCGTTTCCTTGGGTTTTACTTAATGTTTTTGAGTTGCTTTTGGTTAGTTTGAGCCGTTCGGAGGTTGCTACGCACGTGATGGCATTCTTGGAGCATCGCTTGGCTTGCTCGGCGTTTGGAATTGGCTTGTTTGAGACAAGTAACTCTTTCAAACTTAGTGCTAAGGGTATGAAACCCGAATTATGTGCTATGTGATTGGTGTTGAGGTGACGCACATTCTAGGTGACGGGCGTGTGGGCGTGTACCCTGTGAATTGTGACTCCGTTGTCTTAAGGGCACTGTATAGTGGCCCTACTTTGTTGATATATGTGTTTTCACCATGTGATAAGTAATTTGAGCTGTACATCATGCTAGATATCATGCTTATGCTTCATGCCAATATTGTTCGGACCCATAGTGGTCGTTTCATGCTATCATCTCATTGATTTCATTGATATTTCCTACTTAGTCACATTCATGCATTTATATCATATCTCAGTCTCAGTTGTTACTTATTGATATATCATTTCATTATTCCGGGTCAGTTTTCATGACATTGTGAGCCCATGGGAGAGACTGGAGAGATTGATAACTGAGTGAGGCCGAGAGCCTGATTATGAGTGACAGTTATGGGATCGAGATGCACGATGCAACGGTTATATTGATGATTATGATAGCGCTTGGGCTGTAGGAGCTCATCCGAAGTCGGTAACACCCCCTCCCCCAGTGAGCGCGGATGATATTATTGAGGGATGGATTTCCCTAGACATAGATTTGTCCGAAGTATTTGACATTTGGAGGTAGATTTCTCCACAGGGTTGGATTGCTCTTTTTCCTAGGTACTTGGTGACTTATAATCAGTGTTGTATATATTCCGGGATGGATTTCCTTGGGCCGCATGGGCCATATACAGTACCGAGTGATTGAGTATGATGAGTGAAAAGTGTGAGACAACGAGATTGAGTACTCTGAGAGTGTGAGTACATGATTCATCTCTGGGATACATGGCATTGGCATGCATATATGACATACATGCACATCAACGCATTTCCCTCATGATGTACGGTATCACGTTATTTATGACTTTTTGCACACATTGATATATGGTCATAGAGAGGTATCTCACACTTGCTATCTAGAAAGAAAATAAAACATCTTATTTATCGTGAAAAGGATTTTTAGAAAAAGAAATACAATTTTCAAACTATCTCATATTTTACGACGATTTCGGTAAAGAATTTGGGTTTTCACTGATACTCTTGAAAGACAAAACTATTTTCGAAAAACCGTGAAAAAGCCGAACATTTTATCTTTGAGTTACTTCCTTATTTATATGCTTCACATTATTATGAACTGCAATTGGTTATTGGTGTTGGATCCGACCTATGTTCCAACTCGTCACTACTTTTAACCAAGTTTAGGTTTGTTACTTATTGAGTACATGAGGTCGGTCGTACTCATACTACACTTCTTGCACATTACGTGCAGATTTCGGATGTCGATGTTGCTGAGTTCGATGGGAGCTGAATTGGAAGATGTACCTGCGTTCCGGTTGTGGCTGCCTCTTGTTCATGGTAGCCGTAGATTTATAAAACTCTGTTTATGTACTTTTCAAACAGAAGATGTATTTACTTCCTATCAGCTTTGTAAACTATATTCTTAGAAGTTCATGATTTGTACTACCAGTCCTTAGGAAATATAAAAGTTTTAGAAAATTCCTTTGTTTAATTATTTGATTAATATTATTGAAATTGAATAGTTAGCAGTTGGCTTACCTAGCGGGTTGTGGTTAGATGCCATCACGACTAGTGGATTTTGTGTCGTGACAGTTACTAATTGAAGGATTTTTTCTAGCCGATATACATAGATTATACATTGATTATACACAACTATATATATATATATATATATATATATATATATATATATATTCGACGCTAACTTTCTGCAAAAATCAGCTTATTTTGAGAAGTGTTTTTTCTCAAAAAATACTTTTGGGAAGAAGCTGTTTTTTTTAAAACTGTTTCTAAGTATATTTTTCTCAAAAGTACTTTTCAAAAAAGTGCTTTTGAAGAGAAACTATCTTTTCTGTTTTTCCAAAACTCCTTCTGCTTCTCCTCAAAAGCACTTTTTGTTTTCTTCCAAAAGTTTGGCCAAACACTTCAACTTTGAAAAAAAAAAATGCTTCTAATATTGGAGAAGATTGGCCAAACAAGCTATAAGTATTCTAGAGAAGAGTTTGTTCTGATTGGTTCTCCTCAATTTATGTTTTTAACAACAGAAAATGGTTTAATGCTTTGCTATTGAAATTTTGAGAGGAGGATGTATGGTTGAAAAAAGTGCTTGTGCCATAATTGTAGCGGACACTACTATAAAATGTTAAATTTTTGACTACCAAATCATTCGGAAATCGGCCAAAATCTATTATTTTTGACGGATTTCTAGTGGTCAAAAAATTGATGGTCGTAAAATATTTGCCATCGATCCGGTCGGAAACGATTGTTTTGGTCGCAACTGGGAAAAACGAGTTGACAGAATAAAATTAAAACGATCAACCGTTTTGATCGGTAAATTTGCGACTGATTCTGGCACAAGTTTAAAGATAAATATTAATTATTAATTAATTTTCCGATCGATTTAGTCAGTACTATTAATAATTAATTATAATTATATTCAAACCTTCCAACCGAATCGGTCAAAAATAATTAAAATTAATTAAATTTTTGACCACTTTAGTCGCAAATCTGGAAATTTCCAGTTAAAGTTTCCGACTAAAGTGGTCGGAAATCAGTCGCAAAATTTGGTAAATTTCAACAGAATTCTGCTGTATTTTAAGCTACACCCTTTGCCAAATCAAATAGCCAATATCATTCAACCAATATCACAATTTCTCAATCAATTGAGCCAAAAATATCAAATATCAAACTAGTTTAAACATAACAAAATTATTTAACAAGTGTAAATTCTATTAAACCACTAGAAAAGTTTCAACCAAAATGACATTTAATTTAAAACACATTAAGAAAATAACATTAACATGCAACCAAGTCTAAAAACTGAGTTGAAACCAATCAAGTCTAAATATCATATAACACATTCAAAATATTATTCCTCATTAGTTTCAGTCTCCTCATTGTTAGATTTCTCCATTGTACGTTGATTGCCATGTTTTTCCATGAATATCCGCATCATACTTATTGTTTCTTGAGCATTGTTCCATTGTTGCAACAATTCATTAATTTGTATCCGCATAGTCTCAATTTCTTCGGGTGAAGTAGAAGCATCACTAAATAATGCGGCTGGATGATTGGAGGATGGTTGTACTCCAAGTTCGCAGACTCTATCTTTAGTTATTTTCATGAGAAATAAAGAAAAACAGATAAATATTATATAAAGCTAATATTACTACAAAATTCTAATATTAAAATCAATATTACTAATATTAAAACGAATATTACTACAAAATTCTATACTTTTATTTACTTCACCGGTTGCTTGTATCCATATTGAAGTCATATCTTCGGGGGACGGTTAGGAATCAGGCTGAGTGCCATTCCTCCAATCTTCTTTAATACTCTTCCTGAAATAAGAATGATAAATATTATATAAACAAACTATTCTATACCTGGGAGTTGGTACCACCCACTTTCCTATTTTCCTTTCCTTGTTTTAGTTAAACTGTTGCCTTTTTATTTCGCATTAGTGTAAAGCATTCAATTAGCATCAACTTGTTTTCTCCTAGTCTGGTCCGTTTGCCTATTGTGTGTGAGTGATTCTCCTTAGTCTGTTGTACGTATAATGACTGTAGTCTGGGATGGTAGAGTAAGGTCATGTCCTCGGGGAGGCTAGGGTGTGGGGTGGGGGTGGGGCAGGGGTTAGGGGGTGTGACGAGATGCAAAGGAGGTAAGGGACATAAGGGTGCCTATAGGTTGAGAATTGGGTCATGGAACATAGTTACATTGATGGGTAAGTCTATAGAGCTGGCGAAGATCCTACAAAAGAGGAAAGTCAATATAATGTATGTCCAAGAGACTCGGTGGATAGGGTCGAGGGCGAAGAATACAGACGAGTATAAGCTATGGTACTTTGGAGTCCTGAAGGGTAAGAATGGTGTAGGCATTTTGGTGGATAGGGAACTTAGAGAGTCTGTGGTAGAGGTTAGGCGAGTGAATAATAGGTTAATGTTTATTAATTTGGGGGTTGGAGAGTGCATCCTAAATGTCGTTAGTGCTTATGCGCTGCAAGCGGACTTGGATGAGGAGGTTAAAAGGCGCTTCTGGGAGGGGTTGGATGAGATTGTGCGTAGTATTCCGCCTGCTGAGAGGTTATTTATAAGAGGGATTTTAATGGTCATATTGGGTCGATTGCAGGCGGCTATGGCGAGGTGCATGACAACTTCGATTTTGGGGATAAGAACGCAGAAGGTACTTTGTTGTTGGATTCTACTAAGGCATTTGAGTTGGTGATTGCTAACTCTAGTTTTCCGAAGAGGGAGGAGCATTTGGTTACTTTTTAGAGTACGGTGACGAAAAATCAGATTGACTATCTTCTCCTTAGGAGGTGCGACATAGGGCTGTGTAAGGATTGTAAGGTTATCTCGAATGATACCCTCGCGACGCAACATAGGCTCTTGGTGATGGACGTTGGTATCATGATGAAGAGGAAGAAGAGGACTGCACGAGATCGATTGAGGATTAGGTGGGGAGCCTTGACTAAGAATAAAGCTCAGGATTTAGAAGGGAGGTTATCGGTTGTGGGAGCTTAGAGGAGTAGTGAAGACGCGAGAGATATGTGGTCGACGACGGTGGATTATATAAGGGAGGCAACAAGAGAGGTGTTGGAAGTCTTGAAGGGTTATGCTGGCGTGCACAAAGGCAAATGGTGGTAGAATGAAGTGATCCAAGGTAAAGTAGAAGCGAAGAAGGCGGCATACCTGAAGCTAGTAAGGAGCACATGCGAGGTAGAGAGGAGTACGAACAAATAGAGTTATAAAGTAGCTAGGAAGGAGTCAAAACTGACGGTCATGGAGGCTAAGATTGCGGCTTTTGGTCGTCTGTACGAGGAACTAGGAGCCAAAGGCGGGGAGAAGAAATTATTCCAACTGACCAAGGTGAGAGAGAGGAAGGCTCGGGATCTGCACCAAGTGAGGAGAATCAAAGACGAGGACGGTAGAGTATTGATGGGAGGGGACCAGATTAAGCGAAGATGGCAGACTTGCTTTCATAAACTTCTGAATGAAGAAGGGGATCGGGATATTGTGCTAGGTGAGTTGAGAAATTCCGAGAGTCACCGCGATTTTGGGTACTGTAGGCGCATAAAGGTTGAGGAGGTCATGGGGGCTATGCGTAAGATGAGCTGGGGCAGAGCTACCGGGCCCGACGAGATTCTAGTAGAATTTTGGAGGTGTGTGGGTAGAGCAGGTTTAGAGTGGCTAACTAGGTTGTTTAATATTATTTTCAGGACGAAGAGGATGCCAGATGAATGAAGGTGGAGTACGGTGGTTCCGTTGTACAATAATAAAAGTGATATCCAGAGTTGCAACAACTATAAGGGTATCGAATTACTGAGTCATACCATGAAAGTTTGGGAGAGGGTGGTAGAAGTGAGGCTGGGGAGGGCGGTGTCTGTATCAGACAACCAGTTCGGGTTCATGCCGGATCGTTCTACTACAGAAACTATCCACCTTATTAAGAGGTTGGTGGAACAGTACAAGGATAGAAAGAAGGATCTACACATGGTGTTTATTGATCAGGAGAAAGTACATGACAAGGTTCCTAGACAGGTTTTTTGGAGATGCCTAGAGGCTAAAGGTGTGTCGGTTGCTTACATTAAGGCGATTAAGGACATGTATGATGGAGCTAAGACTCGAGTTAGGACAGTGGGAGGCGACATTGAGAATTTTTCAATTGTTATGGGGTTACACCAAGGATCTACGCTCAGGCCATTCTTATTTGCCCTGGTGATGGACGCACTGACACACCATATTCAAGGAGAGGTGCCATGGTATATGTTATTCGCTAATGACATAGTTCTGATTGACGAGACGCGGAGTGACATTAAGAAGAGGCTGGAAGTTTGGAGACAGGCCCTTGAGTCTAAGAATTTCAAGTTGAGCAGGAAGAAGATAGAATATCTTGAGTGCAAGTTCAGTGTCGAGCCGAGGGAGCGGGCATTGATGTGAGGCTTGGATCGTAGGTCATTTCTAAGAGAGGCAGTTTCAAGTACCTTGGGTCGGCTATCCAGGGGGATGGGGAGATCGACGAGGATGTCACACACCGTATAAGGGTGAGGTGGATTAAATAGAGGTTAGCATCTAGAGTCCTGTGTGACAAGAAAGTGCCACCGCTACTCAAAGGTATGTTTTATAGAGCGGTGGTTAGACCAGCCATATTGTATGGGGCTAAGTGTTAGCCAGGTAAGAACTCACATATCCAGAAGATGAAAGTAGCAAAAATGAGGATGTTGAGGTGGATGTGCGGGCATACTAGGATGGATAAGATTAGGAATGAAGATATTCGGGAGAAGGTGCGCATGACTCCCATTGATAACAAGATGCGGGAAGCGAGACTCAGATGGTTCGGGCACGTACAGAGGAGAAACTCGAATGCCCTGGTAAGAGGTACGGGCGGTTGGAATTGGTGGTTACGAGGAGAGGTAGAGGGCAGCCTAAGAAGTATTGTGGAGAGGTGATCAGGCTGGATATGGCAAGGCTTCAGATCTCCGAGGACATGACACTCGATAGGAAGCTGTGGAGATTAAGGTTGTATGTTAGGAAGTAGTTGAACATATTTAGTCTACGAGTGTGATGCTTGGCTGATAGGAATAGTCTTAGACTGCTAGTGGTCAATGTTGTGTTTACACTACTCTTCCGTTTTTATAGTGTCGGGCCTTATTTACGGGTTATTATTTTTACTTTCTTATCTATTTACTGGTTTTTGTGATGTTGTTATTATTTCTATGGTTTTTTTGTTGATGATACTAATATATTGTCTCTTTTCGTCTTCTTGAGACGAGGGTCTATTGGAAATAGCCTCTCTACCCCCTCGGGATAGAAGTAAGGTCTGCTTACATAATATCCTCCCCAGACCCCACTTGTGAGATTTTACTGGTCGTTGTTGTAAACTATTCTTAACAAAAAAAAAGTAGTATTGAATTTAGAATTTTACATATGTCTATTATGCACGCGGTTCAACCCTTCCTTCTCGTGTACCATCCTTTTTCTTTTTCCTATGTGTCTCCTCAAACACATGAGCATGGGACACATTTCTCCCATGTTCCTTTTCCTACCAAAATTAAAAATATGAGTTAATATATTTACGATCACATATAATTAATATACCAAGAAAAATTTTATAAATAAATTACCAATCTCAATCGATAGACTGCAAAACTAATTGAACTTTCGGTGTGCAATGATCTACCCTTATTGAAGGTTCTATTTGTCTTTGCTTTTTTACTCTTCTGCTTCCATTCATCGGTATTCCACTTCTCTAAAAGTTGAAGCCATACATCTTCACAAAATCAATTGGGCTTGTTGCCACCTTTCCGAGCAACAAAATGACTATCTTTAATTATTTTTTGAGTTCTCTTCTCGAAATTTGCATTCACCTAAATTTCATGTTGAGGCTGCCATACACAATTAGTCTGCAATTAAAATAAAAGTTAGATGAACATAACAAGTATTACATAAATTTTATTTATTCGTACCTTAAATTGATGCCACATATTCACTCTAATCTGATATGGTATCTCACTTCAGAAATTCCACGGCTCATGAAAAAATAGCTTCATAAATTCTACGGCTCATGAAAAAATAGCTTCATAAATTCCACAACCATATGTGTGGCCTGATATGATGACAAAAATTTGCATCATATTTAACATGTAAAATAAACCTTTATTAAATTGAATATATGTAGAACTTTATTCAAACAATTAAAAATAAAGAATAACTTACTCGTCTTCATGGGGTACGATAATCAACCGATGCAAATGATCGTACTCTACAGTCCCACGAGCATACTGTCTCCGTGAAGAAACAACTGAAGTAGTAATTGTAGATAGGGATGGAGCCGTTTGGGAGCCTCCAATATCCAGTCTAGATATACTACGAGTATGATGATGATGGAGATGATAATAGAGTGGATGGTGATAGATGCACAAAAGATGAACCATTATGCTGACTGTAATGTCCCCCTCCCTCCCGGGGATGGAATCAATGGTGAACCACCATGCTGACTAGCAGGGACACGAATAATCAAGGGTGACAAAGTAGGCGTGGGCATAAAATTAATAGTAGTGGAGGCTGAACCACACTGAGTCGGCATGGAATAGTATTGTATTGTGCTAGCCGGGAGGGGGGGACTCTGAAAAACTCAGGTGGTAATGAAGTCGACTGAGAAGGATGAGAAAAACTAGGAGGAGGACTCATACCAGGCATATGTGAATAAATGTGACTTGTAGATGGCAAAGTATTTTTTTTTCTTCTTAGATTATTTATGTTCTTTACCTTGGAAGTCGTATGTGCAATTTAAGTAAAACAAGTATAATAATAAAAAAAATCAACTATGATGTCATAGTATAAAGCAATTCTTCTATATATTAAAATAATTAAAGAAAAAACAGATAAACAATCCAACTAAATATAAAAATAAAACAATAACATAAGGAATAACATAAGAAATCAAACAAGTCATAAAACACACAAATAACTCAATCCTCATCGCTTTCTTCATATTGATCATATTCATTTTTATCATCTTTTTTCATTTTCATCATATAATTCTTCATCATCGCTTGCTTCATATTCATCACTTGAATCTCCGTCCTTGTTTGCCATGGATGTTCCTTCCTTATACTCACTTTGATTTGATCTAGGATTGAAGGATCGAATTCTTCATAGAGGCATTCACTATCCTGGAATTCACCTACTAGTTCATCATCCACTATTGATTCAACATTTGATATGTCATTCTGGTACGCTACATCAAATACATCCTTGACTTCAACTCTACCCACGGGCTTTGTTGATATCACTACCCGACATACAACCTTATTCTTACACAAAGGATAAGGTACATAATGCACATGTTTCATATTTTGTGCAATGATAAATGAGTACCTTAGACCATTCTTATGTATGAAACGTGTACCCATTGATGTAGTACTTAGACATCATTCTGACTTTAGGGTCATGTCCCCAAGCAATATCACGCAAAATAGATCATTTACGTCATTATCTGGATTATGAACCTAGAGCGAACCCAATAACAACTAGAATTTAAAAAGTACGTACAATTGATAATAATTTGCCTTGAAGCAAACTTCACTAATACTTACACAGTGTTAGGATAAACATGCTCATACCCAAATGTACCCCCAAACCAACTGTCCGAAAGAAATGAAACTTTCATTAGATAAAATAATTGATAATTGATCTTGAATAAGTTGGCAATATAAATATACACTTACCTGTAATAAGGTTGGACCTCGGGACAATTTAGTAGTACATGTGTTGTAGATGAATTTAGCTCCATCTCAATCAAAAATTGTGTTGGACTACGTTTTGGACCACCTTTTCCAGGTTGATTGAATATGGAAAAAGGTGGTGCCAATGGATCGGTATTGCCTCCATCATCATGCCGATCAGGTCTATTTCTTAAACATAACACATCAAGTTTAAATAATATGAACAAACATAAGAAGTTTCTCTATCCAAATATGCCTCACATATTGACCCCTATATCCTTGATCTACTTTTCACGGTCCGCTTATATTTGTCAATCATGTTGCATAGCACGATTTTAAGATAAAATAATGTTTAACTAAAATACGTAAGGATAATTGATTAAAGGTTTATCTCTCGAAGAGATACATTCATCTACATTAAACTGGACCTCCTAGTTGTGTCTTTTGCACAAGGTGAATTGGAAGATGTTCTATCACATCAAAAAAAATCAAGCGGATAAGTTTTTTCCAACTTGTTTAAAGTTAAACGAATATTACTACCCATGTAATCTAGGTTCTCAACCTACAATGTGATAGAGTACAACTCCTTGAAAAATAAGCATATCTCTGTGATGGGCTTCAATATTCTATCAAGCAAAACATTGAAAGCGATAGCCATAAAAAATTCCATGAAAATGTGACAATCGTGGCTTTTCATAAACGTCAACTTCCCTTCTTTCATGTCAACACACCTAGATAAGTTTGATGCATACCCATCAGGCATCCTCTAATTGTTAACCCAATCACAAATCTCTCTTCTCTCATCCAAAGTGTGTAACTAGCCTTAGGCTTCATTATAGTATTAAACAAGTTATCAAAAAAATTCTCGATATGCATGACATCAAGATTATGTCGAAGAAGATTGTTCTTCCAATAAGGTAAATCCCAAAATATACTCTGTTTTGTCCAGTGGAGTGTTATACCATACCCCAGTATCTTATTAGATAATGGATACTCTGTTACCTTAGGTAGATTCCTAACTCTGTTCCAAATCTCTTCAGGCGACAAGACATGCGGTGGCTCCTCATAATCAGTTTTGTTATTCATAAATGCACTGGTATTTCTCCTAAACTCATGATTCATTGGCAAGAAGCGACAATGAAAGTCAAACCATGTGTTCTTGCCTCCATGTTTCAAAGTGAATTCCTTTGTGTCTTCCATACAAGTCGGACAAGCTAACTTTCTGGCACTTGACCACCCGGACATCATTCCATAAGTAGAAAAATTATTTATAGTACACATTAAAACAACACGCAATTTGAAGTTTTGCTTAGTTGACATATCATATATTTTCACACCTTGATGCCACAATAACTTCAACTCATCAATCAAGGGCTATATGTAAACATCAATTATTTTTTTGGATTGCATGGACCTGGAACAATAAAAGTTGGAAACAAATATGAACTTGTCATACTCAACTCAGGCGGAAGATTATACGGCGTCACATACACTAGCCAACTTGAATATGGTGCAGCAGAGGCTGCAAATGGAGTGAATCCATCAGCACATAATCCCAACTTAATGTTTCTTGGTTCACTAGCAAAGTCTGGTAATACCCTATCAAAAGACTTCCATGCTTCTCCATCTGACGGATGGCATAGAACACCATCTGGCCTTCTATGTTCATAGTGCCATCTCATATGAGGAGCGGAGTTCATTGATCCATATAACCTCTTTAACCTTGGTATAAAGGGTAAGTAGTGCGTTGCCTTCATTGGAACCTTCTTCTGTTTAGCATTTGTGACTTCTTTGTAACGAGGCTGGTTACAAAATTTGTAATTTTTTAAAGGTGCATCATCCTTATAGAATAACATGCAACCTTTTTTACAATAATCAATCCTTTCCAATGAAAGACCCAACTTGAAAACTAATTTTTTAGCTGTGTAAAAATATTTGGGTATGTCAATCTTTGTTGGATTGTTCGCTCATAAGGCCAATGATAGAATCCATGCCCTATTGAGAAATAGAATTATCCGATTTAATATTTAGTAGTCTAATTACAATACATAACTTGGAATGCACCAAGCCTTCATAAAGCGGACAATTAGGTTCGGCTAACTGTTTGAAGAAGCATTTAGCCTCATCATTTGGTTCAGATTGAGCCTCTGGGAACATCTCAAAAGCATCACTCGTCATGTCATTAAATTGAGAACTTTCAACATAAATATTCTCCTCTATGAGACTATCTTCTTCACTACCAAAAGAATTCTAAAAAATCAATACCATCTGCACTAGCATGACTTTTCTCATGAACAATCCACAAATAATAGTTTTTCATAAACTCCTTCTTATAGAGATGAACAGTAATAGTATCTGGTCCGAATAACTTAACACACTTGTATTTCACACAAGGGCGCCTAATCGTCCCTTCAATAAGAAAATCATCAAGTTTCTTTGCATTAGCAATAAAGTCAGCAACCCCTTCCATAAATTCATCCCGAAACCCCATACGATTCGGATAATTCCTATTATATATTCATCTACGATACCCAAATTCCATCTACAAAAATTGATAAGTATTAAACTTCTCTAAACTAATATTCTTTAAAATTAATATCACTATTAGCTATGTTTCATAAGTAACACAATTAGATTTTTAACATAAAAAGTTACGTAATTAAACATGCACACAAATCTTCGCTTCATTTACAATCCCAAGAAACTTTCTTGATGCTTTTTCAATAAACCTTATTCCATAATCATATTTGAATTAAGGGGCAGGGGGGAAGAGTTCCTCAAGTATTGGTGATATTATGTACATTTGGCTTATTGCATAATAATTAAAAAAATATCATGTGTTTGCAAGTCTTAGAATTGCATATTTAGAGCTTTTGTTACAATGACTTCTCAGGATGTCAAATTAGATAAAGGCAAGGGCATTATTTTTTTTCCGTTACTTAGGAGTAGGTTTCAAGATCAATACCATATACAAAACAAAATTAGCACACAAGTATATATAGTTCACTTGTACATCGTATTAGGAAGAGGAATCAAGAAAACTCAAAGTCTAGAGGTTAATTATTACTAGTCCAAAGCTAAATAAAGTAAGTTAAAAAGCCATAAAGAACATCTAGCTTAGTTAAAAAAAAGTACTTATAGATGCCTTAGGAAGAAAGCGAATTATCTACTTCAATTCCCTAAAATATGAATTTAGAGCTTTTGTTATAATGGTTCTCAAGATTCAATTACATATGATAGTGTAAAATTAATAACTTGAATTGTAATAAACAAAACAAAAAAGAACAAATATATTAAGATTGAAGGCCAGAGAAAGGATGAACGGAGAACTTACCTCACCGGAAAACAACCCCTAGACGCCGGATTTGCTGCCTGAAAAGGAAAAAAAATAACAATTAGTTGGGTTAAAAAAACAAATTTGGCCGCGACAAAGGGAGGTGGGAGAAATTGATACCTTTGGAAAATTGATATACAAACAAGAACGTCGTCGATGGAAGAGAAAGAGAAGAGAAAGAAAGGAAGAAAAGTGAAAGAGAAGAAGAAAGGGGTCGGGGAGGTTTCCAAAACATATTTTTGACCGACTCGGTCGGATGCAAAAGTACTAATAAAATAATATTTATTGCCCGAATGTTTGGGTCGGTATATCACTGACAAAAAATTTAAAAAGATTTTCCACCGAATCAGTTGGAAAATAAAGGAAAAAATTTATTTTTTAACTTTTAATGTTCCGACCGTTTCAGTCGAAAGAACAAAACTGGTGAAACATAAAAGTTGACTTTCATGGACCGACCAAATCGATCGCTAACAAAAATTTTGGATTTTTGCGCCAAAATGTTGCGACTAGTGTTGTCGGAATGTGGTCGAAATTTTTTTAAAAATTTAATAAATTTTTTTACATTTTCTGATTAAAACCGCCGGAAATTTCCGACTACTATTTTCCGTCGAAAAGTTTCAGTCGGAATTTGCACATTTTTTAGTAGTGCGGAGATAATAGTGAAAAAGGGATGTAGAAATTTGATTGTTCATATAAGTGAATCAGGAGTTTTACTTTATGGTATGCGTTCATTTTTGCATCGTGTGATGGCGGAAATGGCTACATGACAGGGAAGAAAGAAGATGAAGGAAAAGAGGGGAAAAAAAATTAAAAATACAAATTTTGGTCCTTCGCTCTCTCTTTTGAAGTGAATGATGCCATGTCAGCAATGTATGTCTAATGTCACACAAAGACTTAGTTTCAAGTGTTTAATAGGAATATACTTACTTTAGATGTCTAAATAAAATATTTGAATAAGTTTAAGGGCCACATATATATTTGACCTTTTTTAAAATTTACTAAGTAAGATGTTTCTTAATAAATTATTTCATCATCAGAATCAAATTTGAGATTTTTAGTCATTTATGTGATGACCCGATAGGTAATCTAGAGTTTTAACTCTTAATTCTATGTTTTGAAACCTTAAATAGCTCCGTTTAGTCTTACTCGTTTTGCGTGCGTAGTTCGTGCCTTTTTTCGGAAAGCTTTTATGTGAAAAATTGACTAAAATATAAATTCGTGCCTTAAAAATTTATTTGAGTTGACTTCAGTCAATGTTTTAAGCAAATGGACCCGGACCGGTATTTTGACGCTCCCGGTGGGTCCGTATTATGATTTGAGACTTGGTCATATGCCCGAAATCGAATTTGGAAGCACCTAGCTCGAGTTATCGCAATTTGTTAAAAATTTAAAGTCTAAAGGTTTAAGGACTTTATAAATTTGACCAATATTTGACCTTGTTGATACCGCGTCCGTATTTTGGTTCCAGAACTTGATATAAGTCCATTGCCATATTTATCACTTGTCTGTAAAATTTGGTGCAAAACGGAGTTAATTTGACGTGATTCGGACATCCGGTTGTTAAAATAGAAATTTTTATGTTTCATCGGAAATTTCATTTGATTCGGCGTCTGATTCATAGTTCTAGGTGTTATTTTGGTCTTTTAATCGTGTGAGCGAGTTCGTATGAGATTTTTGGACTTGTGTGCATAATTGGTTTGGAGCCCTAAGGGCTCGGATGAGTTTCGGATAGCCTACGGACCATTTGAACTTAGAAAATTTTTGGCTTCTTGAGTTAGTGTTGTATCTGGTGTCATGTGCTTCGTGATCGCGAAGCCTTTCTTGTGATCGCAAAGGGGAGTTTGGGACAGGGGATGATTCTTTTCATCGCGAATGCGATAGTTGGGTCGCGAACGCGGAGTGTATGGGGTTTTACCCATCGCGAACGTGACCAGCATCTCACGAATGTGTAGGGGTATGTGCCTTATGAGCGGAATCTGACTGTTACTCTTCGCGAACGCAGCCCTAGGCTCACGAACGCGGGGGCAGGTGAGTGTAAGCCTTCGTGAACGCGAAGTGTAACTCGCGAACGCGTAGGCCAATGAGCTGATGTGCTTCGCGATCGTGTCAAGCCCTTTACGAATGCAAAGAAGGCCTGATGCCCAGTGATTTAAATGTTTCAAAAACGGGATTTCTCCCATTTTTCATAAACCTTCTATTAGAGCTCGGCCTAGAGGCTTATTTGAAGAGAAATTCAACACCAATTTATAGGTTTGTACACTTTAACTCATTTTCTTCCATTTCTAACATCACCCATTAATTTCTAGCCCTAATCCTTGTTCTTCCATGAAAGAAAACTAGGGATTTAGGAAGAATTGAGAATTTTTGTTAATTCGGGATTTAGATCTTAATTTGAGGTCGGATTTCAAAACTAATTACGTAATCGGGCTCGGGGTTGAATGGGTATATGGGTTTTGGTCCGAACCTCGGGTATTGACCTTGCGGGCCCAAGGTTGGGCTGTTTTTGGCTTTTTTGAAAAGGTGTAAAAATCCTATCTTTATGTATTGCAATTGATTTCCTTAGCATTATTTGACGTTATCGTGTCGATTGTGATTAGATACGAGTGGTTTGGAGACAGATTCTACAGAAAAGGCCCCGGTAGAGCTCTGAGTTGACTGCAGAATGAGGTAAGTGTCGTCGTTAACCTTGACTTGAGGGATTAGGACTTGTTTGTCTATTTGATACATGTTTAACTGTTGGGTACAACGTATATGTGAGGTGGCGCATACTTATGCGTTTTTGTTGGGTTAAAGCATGCGGGTGAGACTTGTTTCTTGTAATTTATTTCCTTAATTGATTATGATATCCATGCTTAGACTATTTTATTACTTAATCGATTGTTCTTTCCACACTAATGAACTATTTGTGATAGTTGAATATTATTAGAATTTGAGGTTCGATATTGTGGAACCATTGATGATGCAAGGTCGATTCTTGATTATTCTTTCTCCCAAATGTTATATATTCATTGCTTCAGGGTTAGGGAGAGAGTGTTAAAGTACGAAGGGTGATGTCGTACTGATTACTATTTGAAATTATTGATTTATACATAGTGAGGAAGAGAGTTAAAGCACAAAAGGTGATGCCGTGCCGTATTTATCGTTTCATGATGAAATTGAGAGTAAAAGCACAAAGGGTGATATCATGTCGTATTTATTATCTTATGGAGAGATTGAGAGTAAATGCACGAAGGGTGATGTCGTGCCATTATTTCTGTTCCATAGTGAGGTTGAGAGTAAAAGCACGATGGGTGATATTGTGTAGTCTTTATTCATCATGTTTATCCTTTTTCATTTGTTGAAGGTTATTTACTGTTTCATGTAGTTGTTTCCTGTTATTACATCCTTGTACCCCCTTTCGCATGTCCCGTCCTACTAGTACGTGTTTAAATCTCTATTTGTTGTTATGTTGTATATATATATATTCCTCGTTTGTATAGGTTAATTACGTGAGTGTCCTGTTATAGTCTCGTCACTACCTCGTCGAGGTTAGGCTCGACACTTCGGAGTACATTGGGTCGGTTAGACTCATACTACTCTCTGCACTTCTTATGCAGATTTTGGTATTGGTCCCAGCTGTACGTGAGGTGCATCAGCTCAGATTTGCATACTTGGAGACTCGAGGTAGAGATGTTGGCATCTGCAGACCTTGAAGTCCCATTCCCCTTTTCTTAGTACTGTTCATTTCATTCGAGACAATTGTACTTATTTCAGACCTTATTTGTAGTACTTCTAGAAGCTCGTGTACTTATTTATAGTACTTCTAGAAGCTCAGTTAAAATGAGTTTTAAATTTTTGAATTGTTGAAATGGCTTATAATTTACTCTAACATTAGCTTGCCTAGCGAGTGAAATGTTAGGCACCATCACAATCCCGAAGGTGGAAATTCTGGGTCGTGACAAGTTGGTATTAGAGTACTAGTTTTCCTAGGTCTCACGAGTCACGAGCAGCTTAGTAGAGTCTCGAGGATCGGTACGAAGATGTCTGTACTTATCTCCCAGAGGCTATGGAGTTTACTGTTTAGAAACAATTTCACTTCTATTCTTCCCTGTCGTGCAATCTTATTCTATCATTGCTGATTAACTCTTCTATTCTTGTTCTCTCGTAGATGGAGAGAACAAATACTGCATCTTTAGATGAACAACAGTCGGTGCTCCCAGTGGCAGCTCATATGAGGGGCAGAGGTCGAGGCTGAGGTCGCACTAGAGGTCGAGGCTAAGGCAGAGCTCTACCTAGAGCTCGAGCAGCAGCACCAACAGTGGAGCCTCAGGTGGATTTTGAGGAGGAGGTTCCAGCTCAGACAATACTTGTTGGACTAGCTCAGGTACCAGAGGGGTTCATCGCCACCCAGTACTTCAAGATGCTCTAGTCCATTTGGTGAGCCTTATGGAGAGTGTGGCCTAGGCCGGTACATTTTCAGTGGCACCAACCGTCACTTAGGCTGGGAGAGGAGCACATACTCCCGCTACTCACACTCTGGAGCAGATGGCTCCCCAGTATCAGACTCCAATAGCCCTAACAGTTGGGGTAGTTCAGTCGGTTGTTGCGGCACATGCCGATGATAGGCCCACCATGTCTTCTGAGGGCTTATTGAGATTGGACAAGTTCACGAATATCTTCCCAGTTAACTTCAGTAGTGTACTTTCTGAGGAACCATGGGATTTTCTTGACCGCTGTCATCAGGTGTTGTGGAACATGGGGATAGTTGAGAACAATGGGGTTGATTTTGCTGTGTTTCAGATGACGGATTCCGCCGAGAGATGGTGGAAGGATTACGTGTCGACCAGACTAGCTGGACCGCATGCTCTTACTTGGGACCAATTCTCTCAATTATTCCTAGAGAAGTTCCTCCCTATCACACTGAGAGAGGATTACCACAGGCTGTTCGAGCGTCTCCAGCATGACAGTATGACTATTACTTAGTACGAGACCCATTTTATGGATCTAACTCGTCATGCTCTTCTTTTGCTTCGTACTGAGAGAGAGAGAGGGTGAGGAGTTTTATTGATGGATTCACTCACCCTATCAGGCTACATATGGCCAAGGAGACCTGGGGTGAGATTTCCTTTTAGACGGTTGCTAATGTTGCTAGGCGAATCAAGGTAGTTCTTGCACACGAGAGAGGGTACGGGTCTGATAAGAGGCCTCGTCATTTCAGTAGGTACAATGGTGCCTCATCTAGAAGCAAGGGTACTTTTGGTAGGGGACATCCTCACAGGCCGTTTCACTCGCTCAAAGCATCTCACAATGCTTTAGGTGGTCGCGGCCCTCATATGTCTCATCCTTACCAGCTAGCCTATAGTGCACCACCAGCTCCTATTAGTGCACCTCCACTTCAAAGTTTTCAGAATGGTTACTCAGGTCAATAAGGTCAGCAGTCATAGCAGCCGAGGTTTTATTATACTTGTGGTGATCCAAGGCCCATTGCTAGATTTTGCCCTCGGGCATTGGGTAGCTCAAAGAAGCAGGGTTTTTGTGCCATAGTTCCAACAGCAGTTGCCCCACTTCCTACTCAGCTAGCTAGAGGCAGGGGTCAGGCAGCCAGAGGTGGAGGTCAGGCCATTAGAGGTGGAGGTCAGGCCGTTAGAGGTAGAGGCCAGCCAGCTAGGGGCCGTCCAAAAGACGTAGTTCAGAGTGGAGCCCCCCCCCTCGATTTATGCTTTTCCGGCTAGGCTTGAGGCTGAGTCATCTGACGTTGTCATCATAGGTATTGTTCCAGTTTGCCATAGAGATTTTTTACCGCGAAAATGGTAATAACAATTAAATTTGATTTAGTGGTTCTAAAAATACGTGATCTATTTTTATGCTAGTTGTTAAGAAGTTGATGCTATGTGAAAGATTTAGAAACGAGATAAGAGCTTGATAGCAAGGTGATAACAAAACCAAATCACTGTCGATTGGGGCCTCGAGCTTGCTTATTCGGGGCCTCGGGGTTGAGTCCGATGTTCGCCGAGGGCGGTCGATAGAGACTAACAGTTAGAATAAAATCAATGACGGCTCTTTATGGCCAATAATAAGCAATAAACAAAGAACAATAAATAGAACACAATAAATATAGTCAATAAGTGGAAGCAATAATATCAAGAGAATATGTTAGAGAGCAGAGAGAATGTTTTTGTATATTTAGTATTGAGCAACAGATGTTTACAAAATGACAAGGATCCCCTTTATATAAGAGGGGAATCCCAACATAGTACAAGTGCATTTATTACAATGATATGGGGATGAGACAGCTAGTTGACGCCATAATTCGGGTCTGAACTTAGCTCACTAGACTTTGTCAGCTCTAGTTGTGCGCCTTGGGTACTCCCCACTTTTTTTCCTTGATCGTGGTCTATACTGTCCCGTGATCGGGCGTTGATGGCCCTCAAGGGATAAAACTCGACTGTGGTCTCGAGCCTTCGAGATGTGCCCACGAGGCGTCGTAACGACGGGAAATTGGACCTTCCGATTCCACCATATACAAATAGTCCCCGTGTTTCTTAGAGTAGAACGATAAGAAACGATTTTGATATCCATCTCTTTGAACTCCCCGCGATGATGTCATACTGATGACTCAAGCCTTCGTTATAACCGAGATGTCCCTTCATTTCATCTTTTCACAATCATTTAATGCACTGCCAATTCTTATTCTTCAAAGTGATAATGTCGCTGCCAGTCCAGCTCCCAAAAATAGATTAGACTCTAGGCTTTTCTTATATATGTACCTTTTTCCTTCTTTGTTTTTGTGTAAGGACCCCTCGTGGGCTTTTGTAATCATATGTAAGGACCCTCCATGGGATTTTGTAATCATATGCTTATGAATATAAAGATGTCTCTTCAATCTGTTTTTGATTTATGCTATATTTCTTCGTATCTACGTTTGTGAGGAATCTGAATACATGACTCTACCAATGGGTGTGAACATCAAAACCGGGTTGGTTTGATAAACTCGAGTCGTCGGGATCCCCGACTTTGAGTTGAATGAGGGTAGGGTTTCGAAATTGCAATACGAGACTTAGCCTTTTAGACCCCGTGATAGTCTTCGATTGGGGAGATTTGCTCTGACGCCCCAGAATAAAGGTAGCCTTTAAGCTTTCGGGAGCCGTCCCCGAGTGGAGTTTCGCTCATGCTTGAACTACGCGGAGATTTGTTTTGAACTTAGAGTAGATAGTCTTAAGGTGTTGCTGATAGATCTCGGATGAGGGCTTACCCGAGTTTAGATGGAACCTCGAGGCCAAGCCATATGAGTAGAGTTTTAGTGCTTGTTTTCTCCTTGAGAGAAGCCCTCGAGATCGGATACCATCCCGGGACTTGCAATGGTACCGATGGCTTCCTGGAGCCTGTCTTGTTTTTGGTAGAGGTCCTCGAGATCGGGTACCATCTTGTGACTTGCAATGATGCCAATGGCTTTATGGATCCTATCTTCTTCTTGGTGAAGGTCCTCAAGATCGGGTACCATCTCGGGACTTGTAATGATACTAATGGCTTTCTGGAGCCTACCTTCTTCTTGGTGAAGGTCCTCGAGATCGGGTACCATCTTGGGACTTGTAATGATGCTAATGGCTTCCTGGATCCTATCTTCTTCTTGGTGAAGGTCCTCGAGATTGGGTACCATCTCGGGACTTGTAATGATGCTAATGGCTTCCTAGAGCCTATCTTCTTCTTGGTGAAGGTCCTCGAGATCGGGTACCATCTCGGGACTTGTAATGATGCTAATGGCTTTCTGGAGCCTATCTTCTTCTTGGTGAAGGTCCTCGAGAATGGGTACCATCTCGGGACTTGTAATGATGCTAATGGCTTCCTAGAGCCTATCTTCTTCTTGGTGAAGGTCCTCGAGATCGGGTACCATCTCGGGACTTGTAATGATGCTAATGGCTTCCTGGAGCCTATCTTCTTCTTGGTGAAGGTCCTCGAGAGCGGGTACCATCTTGGGACTTGTAATGACGCTAATGGCTTCCTGGAGCCTATCTTCTTCTTGGTAAAGTTCCTCGAGATCGGGTAGTATCTCGGGACTTGGTTGATGCGGGGTCTTCAACCCCGAAACGTCGTATGGCGGCATCAAGTGTGTGATACAGTTACGACGTGACCGAGGTGATTCCACTGGCATATCTTTCCAAAGTGATGAAAGCTTTAGCCAATATTTTTAATTGGCCTTTGAGGCAGGCAGGCATGTGGTCGCCGATTTCCCATATATAGGGTTGTCTTCGCCCTTTTGGAGATTCCTCTATTTTGAGTAGTTATCCCCTTTCTTCATTTTACCATAGCCATGGCTGCTATGCCCGAATCCACTTGGAACGAAGGAGGGAGCTCCTCCTCTGGGCACTTTGCTTCGGGAGGGATCTCCCGTTAAAAGAGACTCCCAGCGTTCGAGTTTATTGAGAATATGACTCAAAGTTCATTTCTTTAATAGGAGAGGAGCACCTTGAGTTGGTGAGGAAGGACTGTGGATGGGGAGAAAAGGTGGCATTATGAGTACTTTCCCTGGAGGAGAGCATTATGGACCCTGCCGAGGGATTTTTGAACGTGCACACGTAACCCTTTACGCTGGGCCCCCTTGATGGGGTTGTGTTTGACTTCTGTCGAAAGTACCAGGTTACCTTGGCACAGATTCACCTATCATTTTGGCGGATAGTATTGAGGATGAGGTTTTTTGCGAAAGAAGCAGGTCTTGAATTCACTCTCAGTTATCTCATCAGGCTGTATCGGCCCTTTCAACATCGAGGCCTGCTGGCCCTGCAATGCCGATCCACTACACCTTTCGTTGTTGATGACAAAAAAGACGGAGATTGGGGATGGAAGAGCTGATTCATCCGGGTACGGACTGTTGATATGGTTCCAGTGGAGTTCTTGCCATTTCCTGAGGAATGAAATTTTACACGTAAGTGGTACACTCATGCCTTCGTCGTTTCGTTTATGGCAAAGACAGGCACCATAAATGCGCCTTCTTTTACTTTTTTGCAGCGATTTCATGGATGGAGGGCGAGCTTCCCAATCTGCCGGATTGGATTCAGAAGTTGGCGACCTACTCGACTTACAATGAGCATAAGTGGCGAGCTTTATCTAAGGATAGGTGGGAGGCAAAACACCACGGTACGTACTATATGATTCGCTCCCCCTCCCTTTTCTTTCAGAAGGGTGCTTTTTATTTTTGCGTACTAACTCTGTCATCGTAGGCGTTGGGGAGTCCCTCAAAGCGAGGTCGTACCTTTTAGAAGAGGGAGAAATATTGCCAGCTTCCGGGCTAAGGAATGATAACAACAAGCAAGAAATGCCTTTGCAGGGCGACGATGCTCAAAGCAAGACGAACCCAGACTGAGGGATCGAAGAGGATGTATTAACAAAGCCTGCCTCACCCATGATTTCTGGTTTTGGAAAGGCGGTTTCTCCTCCACTACTGTCTTCTTTTTCCGCGAAGGTACTTCGAGGGATACTCAAAACCCGGAATTATATACACCGAGCGACTGTATCCCAACCGAGGTTGGCTCTTCTGGGGCTGAGGGAGCCATACTAGCAGATGTGCACTTGACCTTCGAGGAAGCTCCTTGGCTTCACTCTGTGGTGAGTTTTGGCACATGCCCTTTGAGTTTCGCTCTTTCCCTTTCTTATTGAGTTTTCATTTGTAGGCCTTTGACAAGCTTAAATCCGAGCTGCTTCGCCATGAGGCTAGGCTACGGAAGGCTTTGGATGGGGAGAAATACCTTAGGCTCTTTCGCGATGAAAGGGAAGTCGAGTTGGCACGCTTAATGTATGAGGCGAGTCGGAGCTTTAATTATGAGAGCTACCTGAAGGGGCAGGTAGTTTTTGTTCCGAGGGAGTGTGTGTTCCTTCTTCTAGCTCCCGAGGTTCATGTTTCGTTAATTTTAGTTGCAGAAAAAGATGGAGGACCTGGAGCACCTTCGGAATGAAGTTGGCCGAGCCAAGCGCGAGTATAATGAGTTAAAGGCTCAGGCGGACGCTCAGGCTTCAGTAGAGAAGGGTGCTCTGGCTAAAGTCTCCTCCTTTGAGGTTCAACTTTGCTTAGCTCTTGATAACAGCTTGGTTCGAGCAGATATGATTACGAAGCTCGAGTCTGAGCTTTTGAAGATAAAGGTCGAGGTTGTGGATGCCCGGGCTGAAGCTGTAATGAGCCGAACTAAGGCTGACCAGAAAGTGGCGGTCTATTTGAAGGACGCTGCCGATGCTCAAGCTGAGCTAAGAAGGACTCTTGACCGCGAGGATAGGAGCAAGGAATATGCACGGTCTAAGTCTTGAAGGGAAACCCTCGAGGATATCCATGCTAGGGGCTTTGACCTCTTGGAAGAGGTGAAACGGGCGAGGGCAAACGAATGTGGCGCTAAGTCACTTCTGTCCAATGCCGAGGATAGCGAGGATGAGGCCAATGGGCCATAGTCCCCAAGGGGGACGTAGATTTCCTTTTCTGATTCTGTACATAGTACTTTTCAAAGTATGTTGTAAATGGAACTTGTATTTTCCCGCATATATGTATAAAGAGGAAACCTCGCGGTTTTGTTTCTCCTGCATTTCTTTTTGCCTTGATTTTAGCTAGATGAACTGGTCTTTGAGTTAGAAGGAATCCTTAGATTCGTGATATGGCCCTAGGGCTCATTAGGCCGGCCCGTAGGCTTTTACGCGCTTGGTCGATGCGACCTTTTAGTATAAGCTGGCGATAATAGCTCTTACGCTTTTGCTCATAGGCATATTTCATTAACTGTTTTGGGTTCAGTCTCCGAATCGGGTTTTGACTCGAGCTCATTCGACCCTCAAATTTTTGAATTTGGAGCTGGCCCTTAGGCTCTTACGGTTGGGTCGGTACGACCATTTGTATGGGCTGACGACAGTGGCTCTTATGCCTTGGGTCGATGTGTCCTTTTATGTGGGCTAGCAACAGTGGCTCTTGCGCCTTGGGTCGATGCAACCTTTTATGTGGGCTGGCGATAGTGGCTCTTATGCCTTGGGTCAATGTGACATTTTATGCAGGCTTTATTTTTCCCTCGATAAGGATTTTTTTAATAGTGTTTGCCTGACTATTCGATGGTTTAATAAAAAATCTCGATTATGAGTCGTTATATGGAGATGATCGAGCACCTCAGAAGATTTGGCTCGGAGGCTGAGTATCTCAAAGCCAGTGTTTAGGAGTTGACATGGTCGAAGCTCTTTTGCCTATATCGAGGGTATCCTGTTTAACTGGTTCTTTTCGAAGTATATTCGAAGTAATTGAAGGCCTGTGATTTATAGCGATGGTCGGGCATCCCTGAGTCGCGTTAATTTGGCCGGTACAGCCTTGTCACCATAGTCATTTTTGTTTGGCCGGAGCCTTTTAGTCCCGAGTGAAGTAGTTTCAGTGTCTATATCGAGGGTATGCCTTTTTAGGGGTCTTACAAGTTCGATATATAGCCTTAACTTTAAGATCGAGTTTATGCCTTTAGTAAGGTCTTACAAGTTTTACATGCCTTTGAGGTCTTACAGTTTTGGATACTTGGTACAAGTATGGTTCATGTGTTGCTTGAGGTCTTACAGATATTGTCACTTGGTACAAGTGTGGTTCATGCCTTGCTTGAGGTCTTATAGATATTGTTGTTGCCTTATATAGGTCTTACAAGACCGAGGCTGCCCGTTTGTGGTCTTATGGCCTCAGGATTTGATAAGCTGATGGAGATGGCGATTGACGGAAGTCCCTGAGTCATCGGGGATTTCTTGGCTCCGGAGCCATTACTTGTAAACTTGGTATTGCCTTATCGAGGGCTTACGATTTCGGAGTTTCCGACCCGGAGGAGTTTTCGACCCGGAGGTCATGTGGCCTTGAGTTTTTGACGCCAGTCCCCGAGTGTTCGGGATGTTTTTGGCTCTGGAGTTGTTTTGTGATCTCGTTGTTGCCTCATTAAGGGCTTACAAGTTTGAAGCTCTGACCCAGGGGTCGTACTGTTTCGAGTTGTTGACGCCAGTCCCCGAGTATTCGAGATGTTTTTTTAGCTCTGGGCTTTTTTTTGCAAAAACTATTGAACTTCCTTGAAACACAAAATGATTTTGGGAAGTATTATTTGATTACTTGGTACAAGTATACATGCCTTTGTTGTTAGGGGATCGGTTGTTCTATGCGGACACAGTTCGTTTGACCATTTGGCCCGGTACATTATTTTCCTATCCAGACCCCACTTAACGTGTCTAGGCTTCTTCGAGGTTGATTGTAAAAGAAGCCTTGAATACTTGTTAGGTCTTTCTTAGGTAGCATATAGATGTTTCCTCGTTAAAAACCTTGCCGGTAAAACCCTTTTTGGGATAAAAACTCGGTCTAAGGAAAATAGTGCAATGGATGCTTTAAAACCTTAAGGTCTTCGAGATGGGTTAGTGCTTCGACTGTCTCGGTTGGGTACTTGCATAAAGGTGAGTACGAGGTGTAAATTGAAAAGGGAAATGGTTGTACCTTAGTGGTGATGGCGCTTTGAGCCTTAGTAGGCCTTTAGTTATTTGCTCGAAGGACGCGGTACGACCCTTTGTTTGTTCATTCGGATACAGCCGAGAATATGCCTTGTGGTTGCCATGTTGAATCTGTTGAGGGTTCGAGGGGCGCACATAATTTGGTCAAGCAGTCCGAGCTGCTCTGTTGCCCTTGACCTGATAATATTGGCCGAGCTACCTGGATCCACAAACACAAGTTTAATTTGAAATGTATCCACAAGAAAAGAAGTTACCAGTGCGTTGTTATGGGGCTGAGATAGAGCCTCGAATTCGCTTTTTCCTGGTGAGGGGTGTTTTCGTTCGCCTGACCATGGGTTCCTGCAGGGCACCAATACTTTTTAAAAAATTGTATGGGTGACATGTTGTGGCTCATTTGCTTCGTTCTTTTTGGTTGCCTCTTTTTCCCGGAACTGATTTTTGGCTCGGTTGCTGAGGAATTCCCGGAGGCGACCTTTGCTGAGTAGTCGGGCTACCTCTTCTCGGAATTGTTGGCAATCTTTGATCCTGTGGCCGTGTGTGTTGTGAAATTCACACACTAAGTTATGGTTCCTTTGTGAAATATCTGCTTGTACAGTCCTTGGCCACCTGGTGTCTCTGATTTTACTGATGGAGAACACGATGTCTGATACATCGATGTTGATATTGTATTCCGACAAGCGAGGTGCCTCCGTCGACCCTGTGTACCTATCTAACCCAGCTCTATTGACGAGTCCCCAAGGATTCTGGTCTCAGTCCATCATTCGATCATTGCGAGGTATGTTGCGCCTCGAGGCATTTCTCATGTCTTCGGTTTATGGCTGGTACCTTTCTTTGTTTGGCTTTGGCTCCTTCGCCAGAAGCCTGCTTGGGTATACCGAGCCTTCGGGTGATCCTAGTTGGTCGTCCTCGGCCCTGATTTTCGTTTGATATAATTGTGAATGTCTGACCAGGTCACAGCGGGATATTCAACCAGAGTCTGTTTCAGCTGCTTCGAAGCCACCAAACTTTATTCATTCAGACCTTGAGTGAAGGCCTGCACTGCCCAGTCGTCGGAGACTGGTGGTATTTCCATTCATTCCATCTGAAAGCGAGATACGAACTCTCACAGCATGTCATTCTCCCTCTGCTTGATCTTGAAGACGTCGGATTTCCTTGTTGCTACTTTGATGGCACCGGCATGTGTCTTTATGAAGGAATCTGCCAGCATGGCAAATGAATCTATAGAGTTAGGAGCTAGGTTGTGATACCAAATCATGGCCCCTTTCGAGAGTGTCTCCCCGAACTTCTTTAGCAAGATGTACTCGATCTCGTCGTCCTTTAGGTCGTTGCCCTTCACTACACAAGTGTAGGTAGTGACGTGCTCGTTGGGGTCCGAGGTTCCGTTGTACTTCGGAAGCTCAGGCATTCTGAACTTCTTTGGAATGGGTTTTGGAGCTGCTTCCTCTGGGAACGACCTTTGTATGTACTTCTTTGAATCTACACCTTTTAGGATCGGGGGTGCGCCCAAAATTTGGTCGACCCTGGAGTTGTAGGTCTCGACCTTGTTGTTGTTGGCTTCTATCTTCTTCTTACCCAATTCGATCCTGTTTGTGAGGCCCTTGAGCATCGTTATGATGGCAGGGTCGGCTGCTGACCCGTTGTTGCTCGATCTCTCCGGTACCTGCTCGGATAGGGGAGCCGTCCCCGGCGCTACCGTGCTAGGAGTTTTCTGGTGACTTTGCAGCTGAAAAATTACTAGCTGTTGTGCCTGTAACATTTCAAAAATAACGTGAAGGCTAACCTCTCGTTCTTTTCCAGTTAGGGTTTTCTGAGCTTTTTGTTGGTCTCCTTGAGAACTCCCCACTTTCTCTCTATGACTGTCGGTCTGTACTGTCCTGTGATCGGTCGTTGATGGCCCTCGAGGGATAAAACTTGACCGTGGTCTCGAGCCTTTGAGATGTTCCCACGAGGCGCTGTTACAACGGAAAATTGGACCCTCCGATTCCACCGTATTTAGAGATGCTTCAATTCTATTTGATTTGGGCTTTACTTATTCCTACGTGTCGTCCTATTTTGCTTCATATCTGGATGTGCCTCATGATTCATTGAGTGCTCCTATGTATGTGTCCACATTTGTGGGAGATTCTATTATTGTAGATCGTGCCTATCATTCGTGTGTGGTTACCATTAGGAGTCTCGAGACTAGCGTACATCTTGGGTATGCATTGGTTGTCGCCTTATCATGCTATATTGGATTGTCTCACCAAGATGGTGACCTTAGCCTTGCCGGGGTTGCCTCGATTAGAGTGGATGGGGAATCTTGGTCATTCTACCAGTAGAGTTATCTCTTATATGAAGGCTTGATGTATGGTCAAGAAGGAGCGTCTAGCTTATTTGGCTTATGTCCGCGATTCTAGTGTAGAGGTTCCGTCCATGGATTCAGTACCAGTTGTTCGTAAGTTTCTTGAGGTGTTTCCTGCAGATCTGTCGGGGATGCCACCCGATAGAGATATTGACTTCTGTATTGATTTGGCTCTGGGCACATAGCCCATTTCTATTCCACCATAACGTATGGCCCCACCAGAGTTGAAAGAATTGAAGGAGCAGTTGCAAGATTTGCTTGATAAGGGATTCATTAGACCTAGTGTCTCGCCCTGAGTGCGCCTATGTTGTTCGTGAAGAAGAATGATGGATCGATGAGGATATGCATAGATTAATGGCAGTTGACCAAAGTCACCATCAAGAACAAGTATCCATTACCAATGATTGATGACTTATTTGATCAGCTTCAGGGTGCCAAGGTGTTTTTGAAGATTGATTTGAGGTCCGGATACCATCAGTTGAAGATTAGGCATCTGATGTCCCTAAGACAGCTTTTCGGACTCAGTATGGCATTATGAGTTTCTAGTAATGTTATTTGGGTTGACAAATGCCCCAGCAACACTCATGGATTTGATGAACTGGGTGTTCAAGCCTTATTTGGATTCCTTTGTGATTGTATTTATTGATGATATCATGATCTATTCTCGCATTCGAGAGGAGCACGAGTAGCATCTTCGAACTGTACTTTATACTCTGAGAGATAGCCAATTATATGCTAAGTTTTCAAAGTGCGAGTTTTGGTTGGACTCAGTGGCCTTATTGGGGCATGTCATATTGGTAGAGGGCATATAGATGGACCCTAAGAAGATTGAGGCAGTTCAGAACTAGCCTAGACCCACTTTAGCTACAGAGATCTGGAGTTTTCTAGGCTTGACGGGTCATTACAGCCGGTTCGTGGAGGGGTTTTCATCCATAGCAGCCCCATTGACCACATTGACCCAGAAGGGTGCCCCGTTCAGATGGTCAGACGAGTGTAAGTTGAGCTTTCAAAAGCTCAAGACTGCTTTGACTACGGCGCCAATGTTGGTGTTGCCCATAGGTTCAGGATCTTACATGGTGTATTGTGATGCATCTCATATTGGGATTGGTGCGGTATTGATGCAGGATGGCAGGGTGATAGCATATGTGTCCCGGCAGTTGAAGGTTCATGAGAAGAATTACCATGTTCATGACTTAGAGTTGGCAGCCATTCTTCATGCGCTGAAAATTTGGAGGCACTATTGTTATGGAGTGTCGTGCGAGGTATTCATAGATCATCAGAATCTAAAGTATTTGTTCAAACAAAAGGATCTCAATTTTAGGCAGAAAGGTGGTTGGAGCTATTGAAAGATTATGATATAACCATTTTGTATCATCTTAGGAAGGCCAATGTGGTGGTTGATGCCTTGAGTAGAAAGGTAGTGAGTATGGGCAGCCTTGCGTACATTCCAGTTGGTGAGAGACTGCTTGCATAAGATGTTCAGGCTTTGTCCAATCAATTTGTGACGTTAGATGTTTCAGAGCCTAGTTGTTTTCTAGCTTACATAGTTGTTCGGTCTTCCTTGTATGAGCGCATCAGAGAGCGGCAATTTGAGGATGCAGGATCGTATTTGTGCGCCCAATGTAGATGGACTTCTTGAGTTGATTCCTGAAGAGGCCCACAGTTCCCTGTATTCTATTTATCCGGCTGCTGCCAAGATGTATCAGGACTTGCAGAAGCATTATTGGTGGAGAAGGATGAAGAAGGATAAAGTTGCATATGTAGCTTGGTGTCTAAATTAGCAGCAAGTAAAGTATGACCAATAGAGGACTGGTGGTTTGCTTCAGAAGTTAGAGATTTCTGAGTGGAAGTGGGAGCATATCACTATCAATTTTGTTGTTGGACTCCCACGGACTCAGAGGATGTTCGACGCAGTATGGATCATTGTGGACAGGCTGACCAAGTCAGCACATTTCATTCCTTCTGCAGTTACGTATTCTTTAGAGCGGTTGGCTTAGATTTACATCTGTGAGATCGTCCGTCTTCACAGTGTGTGTCGACCACAAAACACAACACAAAATTATTTCTCACTAGTCAAAGATAGTATAGATTTATTATCGTCTGACAGGGATTGGATTTAAACAGTGTTCAAATAACCTCCAGTTGATTACTATCCAGAAAAATTAACACTTGATTTGATGATTGTTACTACGATTAACTACTAAAAATTAAACAAATAATAGTCGATCACAAAGGACAGAAGATTATTAACGAAGAAATATCAATGAGGGGAATAACGGTATTTGACAAGATAGGTGCCAGATAATTGACTCGGGATCCAATTCTTGAGTTAATTCACTCTATAATATGATTTATTCTCATGAATTCAACCGATAATTAGATTACACTTAAAGTTAATGTTCATCTTTCGATTAGACATTAATTTTAGTAATTAATCCAATTGAAACACGATAAATAATTGCAACAATAAAATGATGGTTATGATCTAAAGAGCAACTTCTCACAAATATTCCCTTATTTTCTAGTTCGATTAACAATTCAAGAAGTTCTTTCGATTACCTAATTGAATCACGAATTTGAACTAGAACATAAGATGTGAAGAATTAAATATCAAACTCCTCTTTTGATTAAGAAAAATAATAAATAACTCACACTACAAATTAAAGCTCCATCAATTAATTCTAAATTATCAAGAATCGAATCCCTAATCAAGTTATTAAATCACCGTATCTGTCAACACCCTAATAAAATTTACTCCATAACAATGGAGTTAAACATCTCAAATAAGTTTAAGAACAAAGAAAACGTCAATTATAATGATTCGATACAAACTCCCGTATTGCACCGATTGCAGTTCGAAATATTAATGAATTCTAGAGTCTTCTTGCCTTCTCCAATCTTCTGTAGGTCAAAAGTCCCCTCAAAATCGTGTTTTGGTGTATTTATACCATGTAGAAACAAACCCAGACAAAGCTACCCTTTCTAAGCCGAAGTAGGAAACTACTCTGTGATTTTTGTACACCCGCGCCGCGCCCCGCGCCGCATGCCATGCCACGCTTGTTGAGCTTATCATCGGGTACATATTTTTCTTGTTAGGCAAGTTTTTTCACTGCCGTGTCATGCCCTGCGCTGCCGCATGCGGCGTGGCAGTGTCATTTTCTCAGAGTAAAATTGTTTCATCCTTTTTTTGACATCCAAACTTGGTACACGAGCCCCAAATACGAACCTGACTTAACTTATTGGGCTTTTACTCAGACTTTAAAGCTCCATATTGATCGATTCAACTCCAAATTGAACGATTCAGCTCCACATTAACTTTTTAGGTCGAAATCACTTCCTACAAGGCATAATACATGTAATAAGTGTAATTCACTACCATTTAAGCTCAAACACACGTAAAATTCAGTAATTAAAGTGCAATACTACGGCTAAAACGCAGGTTTCTAGCCTACCATCAACACCTCACACTTAGACCATTGCTCGTCCTCGAGCAATCAAACTATACTTCACATAGGGATGACCTTTTCATCAAACAACCTCCCCAACACACCATGCCAAGAATATCTAAAATAGACTAAACACCATGTCATAACATCCTAACCTCAAGACTCAACTCAAAAGCACCGCACATTTTTCACAACCAGTTCACTTACTCTAACACAAAGGTCAAAGACTTTTTCTTACCTTCATAAGTTACATGCCCTCACACAAACAATAGAGAGTAGTTCCCTACGCAGTAAAATTCAAGAACAAATATGAATTTAAGATAGAAAGAATTCACTCATTCTCGGGAAAAAAATTCATGTGTCATAGAGAATGTATCATAAGCTTGCCCGTAGTGTAATACTCTACTAATTGAGCTCATTCTGTCAAGGATCAAGTAGGACTTTATTTTAGTTGTAATGTAGGTTGGGGGACGGGTATGATACATATGGATATAGTGGCTACACATCCCTGAGCACTTTAATACTTACAATTTCACAATTTAAACCCCTCACTTATTTTGAACCAGATCCCAACCTTCACATCATATTAACATCAAGCTCCTAATTTCTTTAAGCACAGACAAAGCAATATTTACCACTAGTAAGGAATAATTTTTTTATAATATATAAAACACCAATAATTTTTCTTTTTCTAGATTCTGATTTTCTCTTCTTTTTTTCTCAATTCCCTACAAGTGGCTCTCACAACAATGTACCTTTCTCCTTTTCTATAGTTCCACTCAAAACCCCAACCATACCTCCTTGTAGCTTTTAACAAGCTCATACCAACTTCCAGTGCTCAGAAAAGGTCAACAGTTCAAATAGATGGTCAATTCAAAACAAAGGGGTCAGGCTTGTAATGTGATTGTCAAAGAAATAGGATAACATGATAAAAAGGGCTAACTAAGATGCACAACAATTAGGCGGGTCACAGACATATAATTGGCTCAACAAAGAAGTATCTATATCACTTCCTCGACTAAACAAGGGCTACTGTTTTGCTTTGCAAACACACGGGGCAAGTTCTAGAAATCACTTTAATGCACAGAATATCAACAAAAACCTTACTCATACATTGGCACATAACTCACTTACGATCAGATCTTTCCCGACTCACTAGTCAAAGAAGTTTAGCAAAGTTATGATCAAGCAATTTAAGGCACTTATCTAAGAGTCAAGAACTGAGTCGAGGCATCACAATTAAGGCACTTACCACTCTCAAGGCATATGCAGTCAAGAAATATTGCTTCAAATTAGCACTGCGACTCAATATTCTTTATTCCAATAAAACATAAACAAAACAAAAAAAAACTAACTACACCTGGTTCAAGTAAAACCCTTAGAAAAGAATCGCAGCACAAAAAAAGTCAACGGGGAATTACTACACTAACTAAGAAAGTAAAATAGAATAAAATAAAATGAAAGACATATTTTTGAATTTTCAAATTTTTTATTTTTAAATTTTTTCCGTATTTTTCTCGTTCGACTTCAAATCCCTCAAGAAGCCAGTCGACGAAATCCATCGCCGGGAAGAGTTAAAACTAACCAATTAATTACTAACTATTACAGGCCGATAAAATTCAGAATTATGATTTACAGACCATATTGTCTAGAAACAAATCAAACTATACCGACTGGCAAATGAAAAACAAAGAAAAGTACAAATACAATCAAATAGGAGCACCCACCCCACACTTAAGAGATTGCATTGTCCCCAATGCCAAACAGGAAAATCAAGAGTGAAAAGGGGACTCCCTGAGGCACAAGGCCTAATCATCATCACCCTCGAAGGTGCGCAAATACTCCTCATCTTTTGAGGGAATGGAGTTCACATCTTCATCGGGTGGTAGCTGTCTTCCTCTCGCCAACCCCAACCACTGCTGAGTGATAGTAGAAAGGGGGTGATCCTGCTGCAGCTCCGCCAAGTCAATCTCTCACTGAGTAGAGCGAAGGCACAAATCTTCAAACAACAGCTGTAGTGTCTCCTCAACACGGACCAACCTCTAGTCCTAAGTAACAACAGTAGCAGGAGGATCTATCACAACCGTATCAAAGGCCTTGATAGGATATGTCACTGGGATAGTCTAGTCATAGTGAAAATCCTTCTCTACATGGTGCGCCCGCAACAGCCGAGTGATCATACTCAGATAGTATAGGCAGCGGGCCCCAAGTTTTTGCACTCTCGCCATGTGCTCCAGCATGATTTTTCCAAGATCAAACGGCATCCTTGTCAAAAAGGCATAGATCAAACACACTTTCAGCCGGTGTCACTTTGGGTAGGCATGATTTGGCATTGATTAACCACAAAATAACCCTGAACGGATGCTGGAATGTTCCCTTCTTCATGTTATTGTGGAAATCATTCACATACCGCATCCATGTGGCAGAAGAGTTAGCGCCACATAGTGTCGGCGGATATCCGGATAGTCTAGCCGACAGAGAAACCTCTGAAAAAGCTTGTGGGAATGCTTTGTGAAACCCATAATCCAATCAATCACTTGGGAGGAGAATGAAATCACTTTACCTCGTACCCATATTTCGTACACAGAATCCAGACTAGCCTCAGGTTTCCAATTGGCATAAAATTCCTTTACCAGTTCATGTTCACCGCATCACCTGAATGGAACAGATTGTCAAAACCCAAAGCCTGAATATTGATGTATATCTCATTATATTTTGGTCCAACTTCCTATCGTCAATAGCAACCTCAGGCTCTGGGTTCACCGCAGTGACAAACGTCTAGAAGCAATGTCTAGCATGGGGTGGGACAACCCGAATACCAAATTTGCACTCTGGTACTACATCCACATCTGGATCAATGCGCTATTCTTCCTCCTCCACTGGGGTGGGGGGAGGAGCCCGCCGACCTCCTCAATATCTATTAAAGGCAACCTTGGAAGAACCTATGTTAGAGCATTTTCCAGGGCGGAGAGATATTGTACCTGCACAAGACGAACAATATTAACCACAATGCATAAAACAAAACCAGACCAAATGGGGTAACCACCCCACACTTATGGTATTGGAATGTTCACAAGTACAATGTATGTCGGGGACTCAGACTACCCAATTGGAAGCACGCCACATGCAATCAACAGCCCAGCCAACCACCAACATAATATTCCAACAACATAACCACGGACTACACTAGTGTAAAACACAAAATTAAGAAGCTAAACTAGTAATCAGGAAAAGAAGAATACGAAGTTAGTCTAATTCACTACTAACAAAATTAGGATTCAATACAACACTACACAAACACAATAACATGAATCGGACAACGCATTTGGCACCTAGTCAATCAATTAGAACTCAGGGCTAACAAGTTAAACTTTCACAATATAAGAACATGGCATCCCACCCCACACTTATCATCAATCATCACATCCCACAACAATTATCATCTAATTAAGCTACAATGTCACCTTCTAAGTCATTGAGGCATTTAATCAAGCACATGGTAGTCACCAAATTTACCTCATAATTTCAACTTTCATTAATCTTAGAGTACTACACAACATACCAATCAACCACCCTACAACAACCACAACACCACCACAATGCAACAATGGCATAAAATGCTCTAAATTTGCACAAACTTTCCTCATATTTTCTGTTATAAAGGCACCTCCACCATTCTTCATCATAAATTTATTCAATAAGCACCAAGACATACCAAAAAGCTTCCACAATCATAAGAACAATGAAAACTCCACAAGTTAAGCACCATTTTCGAACATAATAGGCAAAAAAACTATAAAAAAATTAGCACAACTTCAACTACCTAGGGTTTGGTTCAAAATAAACTAAAACTATTTGAATACTACAATCTACTACTAAAAGAAAAGAGATAAGATGAGAGGAAGACTTACCTTGAAGATTGATAGTAGGGATTGGAGGTGTGTGTGGAAGGAATTTGAGAAAAAGAATAATGGGGGATTTGGGGGAGAGTTAGAGAGGAGAGATTTGTGAGAGAGAATTGGGGGGGGGGGAGGGGAACGAGTCTGTGGAAGGAAAAAGAGGGGGGTCTGGGCAGTTTTTTTAATTTTAAATTTCAGATTTTTTATTCTTTTTTAAAAAATTAATTGAAAATTTGAACTTACCTGTCGCAGGGTGCAGCACCCCATGTGGCGCGGTAGTGGAACTTATTAGAGGCTCGATATTTTTTGTTAGAGAGCCATATGGCCTAATGTGGTACATTGCACGACACCCCATGTGGCGTGCTAGGCCATTTTTCACAGAGTCTGCCTCGTTTTTTATATTTATCTCACGGGTTGCACCCAAACTCTATTACGTACTTATTCTATGTCCAATTAATGCTTATACCTGCCCAAACAAGTACCAAAACTCCTAAACTCTAAATAGGAGTTTAGAGTCTCTAAATAGGTCGAAGAATTCCTACTAGGACCAATGATGCTCGGGTGGTGTGTGAGTTCTTACAGAAGAATATCTTTACCCGCTTTGGCATACCTTGAGTGATTATCAGTGACAATGAGTCGCACTTTGTGAACAAGCAGTTCACATAAGAATGTGACATTGGGAACAGACGTACTAAGTTAATGCCCCAAACGTCAAAGATTTCACATACTAGAATAGAGTTGAGAGGCATTTCATCCCTCTTGCTAATATTACCTGCCTTTTGACACTTGTCATATGTAGCAACATATGCTCGTGCATCTTTGTACAAAGTAGGCCCATAGAAACTGGCTCCCATGACCTTTGCTGTTGTGCGATTTCCACCATAGTGTCCTCCAGCTGCTCCATCATGGCAATGAGACAGAATGCTTGTCATCTCTCCTTCAAGCACACATCTTCGAATCACACCATCTGCACACAGTTTTAACAAGAAAGGGTCATTCCAAAAATAACTTTTTGCCTTACCTAGAAGCTTTAGTCTTTGATCACGAGTGAGGTCACGAGGCAACCATCCACTAGCCAAAAAGTTGGCTACATCAGAATACCAAGGCGGCCTTTCGAAGACCGCATCAATGGAGAAAATTTGCTCATTAGGGAACTCTTCCCTTACTTCAAATTTCAGATTTTTTATTCTTTTTTAAAAAATTAATTGAAAATTTGAACTTACCTGTCGCAGGGTGCAGCACCCCATGTGGCGCGGTAGTGGAACTTATTAGAGGCTCGATATTTTTTGTTAGAGAGCCATATGGCCTAATGTGGTACATTGCACGACACCCCATGTGGCGTGCTAGGCCATTTGTCACAGAGCCCGCCTCATTTTTTATATTTATCTCACGGGTTGCACCCAAACTCTATTATGTACTTATTCTATGTCCACTTTATGCTTATACCTGCCCAAAAAAGTACCAAAACTCCTAAACTCTAATAATCCTAAACTACAATTATCTAACTATTCTAAAAAGGCAAGAAAAAGGGTTAGAAGTAGTTCTGAGTTATAGTCGTCATCTTGACTCTATCACTTAGTCTCATTTGATCATGATGCTAGAGGATTTCTTGTCAAATCCTCCAACAAGGTACAGTTTCAACCTGTGCCCATTCACTTTAAAGCTTTCATTCCCTTTCTCGTCCTGTACCTCAATGACACCATATGGTGAGATGTGTTTCACCTTATATGGACCGGTCCATCTTGACCTGAATTTGCCGGGGAATAGCCTAAATCTACTATTGTATAGTAAGACTTTGTCCCCTTCTTGAAAATCCTTTGGTTTAATCAGACGATCATGTCACCTTTTTGTCCTTTCCTTGAAAATTCACGTATTTTCATACGCGTCCATTCTAAACTCCTCCAATTTGTTCATTTGCACAAACCTGTGTTCACCTACAAGACTGAGATCAAGATTAAGCATTTAATTGCCCAATAAACTTTATGTTCTATCTCGACAGGTAGATGACATGATTTTCCATACACTGATTGGAATAATAAAGTCCCTATGGTTGTTTTGAACGCAGTTCTTTATGCCATAGAGCTTCATTCAACTTTACAGAAATCCTTACGAGAAGCACAAATCGTCTTTCAAGAATTCGTTTAAGTTCACGGTTAGCCACTTCAACTTGCCCACTAGTTTGGGAATGGTACGAGGTTCCTTTTTTGTGTGTGACCCCATACTTAGACAACAATGGAGTGAACTGCTTGTTCACAAAGTGCGACCCATTGTCACTGATAATCACTCAAGGTGTGCCAAAGCGGGTAAAGATGTTCTTCCGTAAGAACTCACACACCACCCGAGCATCATTGGTCCTAGTAGGGATTGCTTAGACCTATTTAGAGACGTAGTCAACGAGTACTAGGATATACTCATAAGAATGAAACATTGGGAATGGACCCACAAAGTTAATGCCCCAAACGTCAAAGATTTCACATACGAGAATGGAGTTGAGAGGAATTTCGTCCCGCTTGCTAATATTACCTGCCTTTTGACACTTGTCACATGTAGCTACATATGCTCGTGCGCCTTTGTACAAGGTAGGCCAATAGAAACCGGCTTCCATGACCTTTGTTGTTGTGCGATTTCCACCATAGTGTCCTCCATCTGCTTGTTGATACCCAATTTTTCCCTATATTTTTATGTACAAAATACCTTTTAAAATAGCATGTATATGCATATGTAAGTATGTCCCAAGTTTTTAATATTTTTTCTCTTAATTTTTTAAGAATTTTTGTAAATCAATTTATTGCCCTATTTTAGCAAGAAAAATCCAATAATTGTTTCCAAAATTATCATTTTGGTTAGTCATTTATTGGATTCTTATATTTACACTAAAATATAGCTAACATAATTTTTTGCATATTTTTTTACAAATTTATTTGTTATTTTTTAAATCTAAATTGCATATAACTGCAATATTGGCCTCTTTTAAGATTTAATTGTATTTATATTTATAAAATTAACTTCAGTATTTTTAATGTGATAATTATGTATTATTAATTATTTTAGTTCTTTCAATTTATTCTTGGAAATCATTTTACTATTTTTTATAAAATAAATAAGGGAAAATGGCTATTTAAATGATAGTCCATTTGTATTTCAATTTTGGCCAGATTTGAACCCCTAATTGAACCCAATCTCAAACCCAATTACCCAGCCCAAATCCTAAATCTACCCGACCCACAACCCGTTTGAATAACCCGCCCGGATCCCCATTCAATCCAGGCCGTTGATCAAAATGATCAACGACCACCATTTAACCTTTCCTAAATTAATCCCGACCTACCCCCAAACCCTAGTCATTTGCACTTGTAGCCGCCTTCAAACTCCCTCCTCTCTCAGTTCTCTCTCAACTCCCCTCTCAAACCTTAACCTCCTCCGTACACTTCCACCCTAAAATCGCCGGAATCCATGGCTTCCAAGGCTATTGAAGCCCTATACCGGCCTCCTATAACTCCTACACGCCTGGTCACTATAGTTTCAAGGCCTGACCATGAAGAAGCTTGGTCTAGACCTTGGATGCTTTCAGTGCTATGGCTATCTTCGGCCATTTTCAACCTTGTTCCGGCCAGCTATGGTTATTCGAGCTTGATCTCGACCTCTCCTGCTTAGATCGATGATTTCCAAGCCTCTCTTACCCTCTGGGTTTCTTCTGAAACCCTAACCTTCGAGCTTTTTCTGATTCTTTTAGATCTGTTGTAGATTTGTGCTTACCCTAAGCTTTCAAACGTTTTCTCAAAGTTTTTTTCAAAACTCTGCTTTCAAAACTTTTATCTTTTCCGATTTAGGGTTTTTTGTTGAGTTGTTTAGAAGTTTCTCTGATCTTTAGCTACTGTGTTTCTTATATTGATTCTTCTACCATGTTTCTTATGTTGCTTCCCTACTGTGTCTATTAAGTTCTTTTACTGGAATACGCATACTAAGAGTCTTAGTTCCCTTTTTGGGATTTCTAAACTTATTTCATTAGTATTGCTGCCTGATTTACTCGTCCTTTCATCTCTACACTCGATTGATGGTAAAACCCTAAAATTTGGGGGTCCATCCGAGTTTTAAGACCCTTGGCTATGTGATTTGTTTGCACTTCATCTTTGAACTTGCTTGATTTCAGAAAACCTAACTCTTTTGGACCTATTTCGAGTTTTCTGAATTTGTAAACTGAGTCTTGAAATCTCTATTTCTTTAAGCGATTCTGATTTTTCTACTAAAACTCTTCTAAGGTCTTTCTACTGAACCCTCTGCATGTTATTTGATACTCTATCTCTTGCTGAGTTATGACTACCATGCTCCGATAGTTCACTGATTTTGCAATTGCATGACTCCTTTCTTTGTCCTAAATTCAGCCTCGCATGTTTGATACTTGTGTACTCTTTATATGTGCTGAACTTCCCTTCTAAAGGGTTTTCAAATTTTGATTAGTTTCAAACTTCCTTCTGTATAGGTTTGATTGATTTCTTTCCTTGTTTGCTGATTTCCCTATGACTCCATTTAAGTTAAAAAATTTCCTTAGCTTTTTTGACCTGGTTCATTTATGGACCAATACTTACATAATCCCTGACCCCTTGATTTACTGCATACTGTGGATCTTTACCTTATTTTGTTAGCTGTGTATTTCAAAAGTCTTCCCTTAATTAAAACTCCTATGTATTTACCCCTAATTGCCTACTTTGCACAAGATGTTCATTTGATTTCTTTCCTTAAATAGTTTTACCATTTGAATCTGAATTCCTTAATTAAAGAAAGTCTTGTATTGATTGATTTTTTACTGATAACCAGTTCCTTAATTCTTTCCTTACCTTATTTCTGCCTGTTTTTCACACTATAAATATCGACTCTTTCATTGACACAAAGATCATCAATCCATCACTCGTAGTCTTTCTGAACTTATACTTACACTCAAAGTATTCTCTCTTGTTGCTTGAACTGTGGCCTGTTTACAAGACCTACTGCCTGCTTTTCTCTATTTACTTCTTTGAAACTGGTATGTACTGATTTAATATTTCAACTTCACAACAATGTATTTATTTATTACTTTTTGTATCCCTGTCTGCTTACTGCTTCTGTATAGTTCAACACTTACTCTAGCATATTGATTTCTTTCTGCCTACTTTATTATGAATCCCAAACCCCTGCCCCCTATGTGTTTAAGCTATGGTTTGAGGAATGACAATACTGCAAGTTATTGTCCATGAATCAAACTCGATCCCTTGGGATCCTAGCCTCTAAATAGTGTGTTCTGGCAGGTTTCAGAGTATGCTAGCATACTCCATTGATGAGCATGCTTGAAGCCTGCCCTTGCCTAAGCAATAGGATTTTTACAATCTCCTTATTCCCTATCCCCCTATGTGTACTTATTTGTAGATGTTTCCCTCTCCCTTTCCCCTTTCAAAATTTTGTTTCTGTACTTGCACCCTATCTTAGTCTTTAAGTTCTGCCCCTCCTCTTGTGAGCCTTGCCTTGGGACCCTTTGAGCTCCCTCTGAACTTAGACACTTGAGGGCTGGCCCTTCCACACTGCACTTGTCCTAATCTGATAATACATTTGGGTGTGAGCATTGCCCCCATTGAGGCTCTTAGGGAACTTTGACACATTCAAATGGGAGAAAGGCTTCGGATCATGATCTCTTGGAGTTGGTTTACCTCATATTTCATACATGAAGTCTGAATCAGGCTCTCCTTTGGTTGTACTTTTATATTTTCTGATGTTTTTCCGGGCTGTAATAATGTGTAATAAACTCTTGGGGGTGGCTAGTGAAAAGGGTGGGTAACTATGTATGCAAAGGGTAGATACCATGCCTATAGGTCATTCTGAATTCTGCATTCTCACATAGATACCATGTCTATAGGTGTTTTGAATTCTGCACATTCATATAGAAAGCATGCCTATAGGGGATTCAGAATGTCCATTTTCACATAGAAATCATGACCATAGGATTACTGCATTCGTATAAATATCATGCTCATAGGTTTTAAACAAATGCTGCATCTAGATATCATGCTCATAGGTTTTTCTGCCAGTTAGATGCCATGTTAAAACTAATCTTATGCATTTAGATATCATGTCTATAAGGCTTCTGCATGTTTACCATATCTACAAAAGGATTAAAATCAACTGCGCATAGAAAGAATGTCTATAGGAAAGCCTAATCGAATCAGAATCGCTTCTTTCACGTATAGAGCTAAAACCAGTAATAATAAGTACCATTAGTTACAGAACTTATAACCTTCATTAAAACTTGCCTTTTCTTTTTGATTACCGTATTCAGTTTATTTTTTAGACCTTGTTATTTCATTGTTTTCTGAATTCAGTATATGTCATGCCCATAGGATCCTTGTCCAACACTTAGGCAAGCCTTAGGGTAAATTTATAAACTAAATCTGTTCTATTAACTACAACCAATAGGTAGGCCTGATTCGGGCTTCTTATCTGAATTATGTAATAAATCAGTCTGCCTCAACCTTTAAGTCCTCTCATGTTAGTATTTATTCAAGCCCTAAACAGTATGTGTAAGTCATGCTAATTACGTACTTCTTTGTTTAAAGGAGGTGTATCTGAGCCCTTTTGCTTATTATGTGCTTTCCCCCAATTTGCTATAGATGTTCTGTGTCGCCTTAGAATTTTGCCTTTGAAACCACAAATAAGCCTAATACCCCTCCCCTTTAGGATTAGTAGTCCTAAATGCCTCCGGGACTGATAGGATTGGGACAAGTAATAGCATGCAATAAGTAAAACAAGACCATTCGACGCTTTAATACCTTAACGGGGTGGAAAGGGTAGATATGGATATGATGACCACGCGATAATGTCACGTGTAGCCCCTCATTGAGGAGTGATTACCGAGCATTGTGTGGGGTGATCCATATTATTAATAAACCTAAGACCCCCTTTCCCCTTGTTTCTTTGTTTCTTCTAAAGATTTCAAACTATGTCTGCAAGGAAAATCAGCTTTCTTTTAGTTCTTTCCAACTTTGTTTATTTGTCAACCATTATGTGAAAATCCCCTCTTATTTGAAGTTTTATTTGCTTACATGTTATTTGCACCTAAAGTCACAACAATAGTCTGGTCGGAAACCACACTAGTGGATCCTGAGGGGTGTCTAACTCCTTCCCCTTGGGATAATTTCAAGCCCTTACCCAATCTCTGGTTACTCAAATCAAAACCCTCTCGGTGTCCTAATGCACTTTAATCATTAGGTGGCGACTCTTCAATTCAAACCCAAATTCCTAAAAGGGAATGAGTTGCTCTCCCAAATGTCACAAACCCGATTTCGCGAGAAAAAGGGGGCGCGATAACGTGTAGCCCCTCATTGAGGAGTGATTACCGAGCATTACGTGGGGTGATCCTGTAGGCTAACCAACCTAGGACCCCTCTTTCCCAATTCCCGATGTTTAAACTTTACTTTCTCTATATATGCAATTTGTTCAAGTCTTTTCCTTTTGTCTCATTACTTGAGTCATAAAATGTCCAAAACATGCCTTTATTTGCAAGTATGTGTTTAAACTATTTATTTATTAAAAGGACTAATTCATAAGTATAAGTTCGGCCGGGACCCACCGTTATGGACCGCGAGGGGTGCCTAACACCTTCCCCTCAAGGTTATTTCGAGCCCTTACCCTAAAATCTCTTGTAATGCAAACTAGTCTAATAGTTAATCGCTCTAGGTGCCCTAACGCACCATAATCCATTAGGTGGCGACTCTTCAAATACCCAAATCCCAAAAGGAAATGAGTTATTACCCCCCACGAACATCGAAACCCGAAATTCTCTCTCCGGGAGGGAAAAAAGGGGGCGCGACAGCATGGCAACTCTGCTGGGGACCTTTTAGGCTTTTACCATTTTAGACTATTACTGCGGCTTGACATTTTCTTTATATGCCTTTATTTGTTTAATACCTTTGAGCATTCAATTCCCCTTTTCAACTACAAAACTGACTTGTCTTTTTGTTTCTTTCCTTTTATTTCGTTTACTGCTTTCCTTTATTACTGCTTTAAATTATGAAGAACTGTTGTATTTACTGCTTTCTCAACGTGCAAATACGTGACAACCTGCTTTAGTTATTGCATAAACATGTTTTCAACATCATATTCCACTCATGCCAAACAAAATACCATAGCAACGCTTATAATGAGTGGTTGCGCTCTTCCAATATTATCACCCCTTAAATCCGGCAAAGGCATATTTGCGGTAAAACCAGTCGATCAACGGTGTAGTCGACGGTTCCACGCCTTTCCCTCTTGAGTTGTCCGCTCAAGGGTACCAATCTAAAACCCTATAGAAACATTACTCTGTTTAATTGTGCATGCATCATGGTCAAACCTAGCCGAGTCAGTTATGTTGTCCGCAAAATGATTCTTTAAGATAGCCTTGTCCAAAGTCCATTGGGTTTCCCTAAAACCCAAACAGACACTACCATGTTTTGTGCATTTATTTGGAGAACTAAATGTTTTATGCCAATTATTGATATTTAATAGTCGAGTCTGGTGGGGGTAAGGGCCTAACCCTTTTGTCTTGCAGAAATATGAGGCACGAAGTCCCCCGATTTGGCATAGTCACCAACATCCACCCAAAATTGCTAAGCTGGTAGGAGTATCTTCATTCCAGTGATCAGACTCTTGTCCGAAAATACCTAGGAAATCTACCTTCTCTCCTAGAAATCAACCTAACAACAAGATCATAGAAGCTGCTACTCTGTTCTGGGATTGTGATAGGTCTGTGTTCCGCTTCGGAGACATTGAGATGACACCCCTGCTAGAGGAAATAGGGGGATTATCCGGTATACCATGGGAAACTACGGGTTTGTTAATGTCGGAAAACCGCAAGGGTAGAGGTTTTCTCAAAATGATGGGTCTGAAGAAGAATCCAGAACTGACATGTTTGAAGGAATCTTATGTCCCCTTCGACTACTTGTATGATAGGTACGGTCACAGTAAGTCCTACCGTACCTATTCCGACGAATTTGCCATTACATCATTAGGGCATATTCACCGAAGGGTTTTTGTGTTTATGTTTTGTTTCCTGGGGTTGATAGTGTTCCCAATGAAGATAGCAAGAATCCATACCAGGATGGCTATGGTAACTAAAACTTTGATGGAGGGAATTGGTGGGCAGCCGTTCAGCATAATGCCCATGATCATTGCAGATATATACCGAGCCTTGGAGAAGTGTCAACAAGGAGCCGGACACTTTGAGGGCTGCAATTTGCTACTCTAGCTCAAGCTCATAGAACACCTCCAAAGGGGTGAATACCAGCAAGAGATTCAACGAAGGGACTGGGATGATCATATAGTTTTCCATCATCCAAGGCGGATGAATTACATGCCCAACATGTTCGTCCAGCTAGAAGACGCCAAGGGATGGTTAGAGCTAATTGAAAACCTAACTGAGGATCAAATACAATGGATGTTCGAATGGTTCCCTACCGAGGAGTTTATCGCCCGATCCAGGGACGCGCCGATTCTGATATTGATCGGTCTGAGAGGAACCTACCCTTATGCTCCTCTTCGAGTTATGAGATAGGCTGGTAGGAAGCAAGTTATACCAAGGGTCGACAAGATGAGTCACTTCCGGGGCGACTTCCAAGCTGATGACAATCCTTATAAGTGCCAAGCTCAGTATATATGGCATTACAAGATCATCATGGGAAGAGATACTATCAAACTAGACAGATAACACATGGCTGCGCTCCTTACTAGTCAAGCTGGTTAGAATCTAATCACGATGGTCTGGGTTAGCCAGGACTTGCTAGGGGCCACAGGATCATAGACGAGAGGGTCGAGGTGCAGGTCAAATATAATAAACTGTGCAAGAGGATTCGAGAAAGCAAAAACGAGCACCGTGAGATACAAGAAGCCCACCAAAGGCTGATTCAAGAGTGGAAAGACATGGCTGTCAGTGCCAACAAGCGACTGAGATACTTGGAGTGGGGTTTAGTAGAGCTGGAAAGGAAATTTCTCAAAAGAATCGAGGATTGCCAGAATGTTGAAGGAAACGAGGGCGGACACCTAGCCAGAGCTTACCTGTTGCTGGGACTTCGCGAGTTGGTGAAGCTATTCAATGGAGCCAAAGATGCCGAGTCTGGGTAAGGTCCTTCTAGGACCAAGTAGATAGGAGTTTTTCCTTTTTCGCTTTACAAGATGTAATAAGGCCAACGGCCATTAGTGATTTTTCATTTCCTATTTATTTAGTGTCAATTTGGGATTCGTCTAATTTTTTTCAATAAAATGAGGCATTTAGCATCCTAAGTTATCCAAAGCAGTTTGTCGCTGGGCCTACCTCGGGCACAAAGAGATCCCCAAATTAGGACATGATTTAAATTCCCACACTACGTGTATAAATACTGCAATACTTTTTATGATACTCACTAACTTGGTTACCTTTAGTTGTATTCTTTGTTTTTGTTATTCCCCTCCCCAAAGGTTAGTTCGTGCACTCTGGCATCATCATCTTATTCAACGAGATCCAGGGGCCCTCCACCCGCTCCTCCTCTTAGTCCTATCAGAAACAAGGACAAAGGGAAGATGGAAGATTCTAACAACACCAGAAAGGAAAACTCAACTGAAGGGGTAGAGGTCACTCATGGTACTCAGGTTTCCAAAGAAAGCACGTCCCAACTCGAGCAGAAACTGTTGAAGTTCCAAGAAGAACTTGATCAAGTTCGGAATCTGGAGAATTTGTCATTTTCCGTCACCACTCCAGATGTCAACTTCCTAAATGCTCAAGACCCCAAACCTCCACAAAATATCCCAAAGCCACTAAACCATCCCGCTCCTCACCTCCACTGCAACACCTGCCATACTTCTAGCAATACTCCACTGCCTATCCTAGAACCCCAAAACTCCACAAATGATCACTTTCACACCCATCATAACACCCCCATCTATGTGGAAACCATGCCACACTCCACCCAACCCATCTCAAGCGCACCTGAGTCTGATAATAAAGACTTGCTCATCAGGAATTTGGCTGAAGAACTCAAGAAATGACTAGCCGAATTCAGGGCGTTGATGGAAGTAAGGGGATTGAAGGGTTGAACTACGAAGATCTTTGCATACAACCCGATGTCGAACTGCCAGAGGGGTACAAACCTCCTAAGTTTGAGATGTTTGATGGTATAGGGGATCCGAGAGTTCATTTGAGAACATACTGCGACAAGCTGCTCGGGGTAGGAAAAGACGAGAGGAACCACATGAAGCTTTTTATGAGGAGTCTGAAAGGAGATGCTCTGTCTTGGTACATTAGCCAAGACCCGAAGAAATGGTCGAATTTGGTAAGTATGGCATCCGACTTTATTGACAGATTCAGGTTCAACATAGAAAATGCACCAGATGTGTTCTATATCCAGAACCTAAAGAAGAAGCCCACAGAAACATTCCGCGAGTATGCTACTCACTGGAGATTAGAAGCTACTAAGGTTAGACCTGCTTTAGAGGAGGAACAAATGAACAAGTTTTTCGTCCGGGCTCAGGACTCGTAGTATTATGAAAGGCTAATGTTGATTGAGAACCATAAATTTTCTAACATCATCAAGCTGGGAGAAAGGATCGAAGAAGGCATCAAAAGTAGTATAGTTACAAACTTTAAAGCCTTACAAGCCACCAATAAGGCTTTATAGTCTGGTGGTACGTCCAAGAAAAGGGATGTAGGTGCCGTAATGGTGGCACAAAGAACCAAATCCCCTATCAAATACCAAACCTATCCAATGCCTCCACTCACATATCAGCCTAGTCCGAACTACCAGGCACCCTCACCCTCTTACCAAATTCCACCACCCACTTATCAATCACCTCCACCTCCCACATATCAACCTACCTCAGTAAGATATTCCCAACCTGCACATGCCTACCAAGCCCAAAATGCTCAACCATACCACTATCAATCGCCTCCCATACGTCAAAACCTTCCTAGACTTCGACCAAATTTCGACCAAAGACCTCCCAAAAAGTATACCGCCATTGCTGAACCCATTGACCAGCTGTACGAAAGGCTCAAAGCTGCTGGTTATGTCACCCCTATCCCTGCCATAACCCCTGAGGACCCTTCTCAATGGGTCAACCCAAACAAATCCTATGCGTACAATTCCGGCATGAAAGGACATACCATCGATGAATGTCTCTCCCTGAAAGACAAGATCCAGGCCCTAATTGATAACAAGATTATTGTGGCAAAGGAGCCTACTCTGAATGTCCGCAATAATCCTCTGCCATAACACAAAGGTGGAGGTGTTCACATGATTGAAATAGAGGATGATTGGGACCCCAAGGGATCGATCGGTCTGATCACAAAAGGCGACGATCCAAAGAAGCCAATTGTCACCCATAATCCGATTGTAGTCCAGATTCAATCTTTTGGGGACACCGAGGTAAATATGTCCATGCCACTTGGGTTTGAAGTACCATCCTCTGCAAAGATGCCAACGACGATTGAGGTCGAATTTACGTCACCAGCAAATGCATCTACACCTTTCGAAATTGTAGTTTTACCACCTAAGGTGCATGCTCTGTTCGGAGTAAAGATATCCACGTCAATTCCGGTGGAGATGTCTGCCATAACACCATTCCATGCAAATGCCATACATTAGGACTACACAACCGACGCAAGAAGAAAAGGGAAGGTCAAGTTTGGAGAAGCTGTTGCGGCACAGGGTATGACGAGAACCGGTAGGGTTTATACCCCGGAACATTTGGCTGAGTCAAGCAAGAAGGCCTCTGGTCGGCCAACCATCACTAAAACTGGGCTCAATGATCTCTGGAGAAAGATACAAGCCAAGGAATGCTCGGTCATTGATCAGCTAAACAAAACGCCGACACAAATTTCTATCCTAGCTTTGCTACAAAATTCCGATGCACACAAGAATGCCTTGTTAAGGGTGCTGAGCGAGGCATATGTACCAAGAAACATCACCGGAGGAGAGATGGCAAACATGGTAGGGCAGGTATTGGAAAGTCACAAGATCACTTTCCATGAAGATGAGCTTCCACCCAAAGGGTTGAGTCACAACAAGGCGTTGCACATCCCCGTGCAATGGGAAGATTATTTTATCACCAGAATCCTGATTGATGGAGGGTCCAGCCTCAACATTTGTCTGTTGGTAACACTTAGGACATTAGGAAAGGGGATACATAATATCAAGGACAGGGCCATCAACGTCAAAGCTTTCGACGATTCCCAAAGGTCCATCATTGGGGAAATCAGCCTGTGTTTGCAAATGGGGCCTACTTGGTTCAATGTTGATTTTCAAGTGATAGACGTACCGGCATCTTACAATCTGCTACTGGGACGACCATGGATTCATGCCGCTGGGGCCGTCGCGTCGACACTGCATTAGGCAGTAAAATTTGAATGGAACCATCAAGAGGTAATCATTCACAGCGACGGAAGTAATCCTATATATAGTCGCCAAACCATTCCGCCAATCGAAGGAAGAAGGAATCTAGGAGGGGAAACTTACCATCACATAAAAAGGGTGAACGTTGTTGACAAAGATAAATGGTGGGATAACAAGATCGAGAGTATATTGAACTGGAGCGGATAAGAACCTGGCAAGGGACTTGGCAAGAACCTCTAAGGAATCGCTAAGCCTATCAAATTAAAAAAACATAGCACCACCTTCGGTCTGGGATATGAGTACACTTGGGAGGAATTCAACGACGGGTCACCACCATAGCGCGGTCCTTACTATCTGCTGGAGCAACCAATACCACATTTGGAGTAGACTTTCCAGCCAGCTGATGTTATTTATGGGTCAGAAGAAGAGGAAGCACTGGTAGCAGTGAGGAATTTGTTCTTAGAAGACGATGATATGGATTGTTGTGTTATTTTCGAGGAGGAGGGGGAGGAAGGCCCTTCCATACAGGCAGTAAGCAGAGGAGCATGCCTTAATAACTGGACCATCAAAACCACCAAGCCCGAAAAGCATCGGGGTAGCAAGGTTGAACAAGCATCATGAACTATCTTTTATTTTACTAGTTGACTTTCCTTTCGCATTTTAAAGTTTCGCAATAAGATCTTCAATGTTCAAAACAGTTATGGAATTTATCAAAGCATTTCGACTTTCCCTATAAATCTTACTCTTATTATTTTCTCTCATTACTTTACTTATACAACATTACTTATCTTGATGAACCAATGACTGTGACGTGCAACGAGACAACGCAACAAACGGATACAAATTCAGAGGAAGATGACATACCGGAAGAGATTGTTAAAGAAGTTGATGATTTTGAGAACAGACCTAAGTCCAACCTGGATGATACTAAGATTGTTAACCTGGGAGATGTAGAGAACGCCAAAGAAACACGAATCAGCGTTCATTTGTCACCGTCAGAAAGGGAAGAGTACACAGAATTTCTAAGGGAATATGAGGATGTATTCGCCTGGTCGTATGATGAATGACTGGTCTGAGTACATCTATTGTGGCTCACAAATTGCCAACCGATCCAATATGGCCGTCGGTAAAGGAAAAGCTCAAAAAGTTTAAGCCTGACATGAGTCTGAAAATCAAGGAGGAAGTCACTAAGCAAGTCAAAGCCAAGGTTCTCAGGGTAGTAGAATACCCAACATGGTTAGCCAACATTGTGCCAGTACCAAAGAAGGACGGGAAGGTCAGAGTCTGTGTCGACTACCAGGATCTCAACCGGGCCAGTCTGAAAGATGACTTCCCCTTGCCAAACATACACATCCTGATCGACAATTGCACCAAGCATGAGTTGCAGTCATTTGTAGATTGTTTTGCAGGGTATCATGAGATTTGGATGGATGAAGAAGATGCTAAGAAAACGGCTTTCATTACGCCGTAGGGGATGTACTGTTACAAGATGATGCCGTTCAGATTAAAGAATGCTGGGGCCACCTACATGAGGGCCATGACCACCATTTTCCACAATATTATACACAAGGAGATCGAAGTATAAGTAGACGATGTTATCATCAAGTCCAAGAAAGCCATTGATCACATGGAAGATTTGAGGGAGTTCTTCAACAGGCTGCGAAAGTACAACCTAAAACTGAATCCCGCAAAGTGTGCATTTGGGGTTCCTGCCAGAAAACTACTTGGGTTTATTGTGAGTCACCGAGGAATAGAATTGGATTCATCAAAAGTCAAAGCTATTCAAGAAATTCCACCGCCAAAGAACAAGAAAGACGTAATGAGTTTCTTAGGGAGACTCAACTACATAAGTCGGTTCATAGCACAATCTACTGTCATCTGTGAGCCAATCTTCAAGATGTTGAAGAAGGACACCGCTACCAAATGGACTGATGACTGCCAAAAGGCCTTCGACAGAATCAAGGAGTACCTGTCAACACCATCAGTTCTGGTCCCGCCTGAGCCAGGTAGACCTCTATTACTCTACCTTGCGATACTGGACGGAGCTTTCGGTTGCGTCCTAGGGCAACATAACGAGACGGGAAGGAAAGAGCAGGCCATCTATTGCCTTAGCAAGAAGTTCACCCCGTACGAGGCCCTATATCTCTGTTAGAACGCACTTGTTGTGCTCTGACTTGGGTAACTCAGAAGTTGAGGCATTACTTCTGTGCCTATACTACATATCTCATATCAAGGATGGATCCTTTGAAGTACATCTTCCAGAAGCCCATGCCCACTGGAAAGCTAGCCAAGTGGAAAATCCTGTTGAGTGAATTTGACATTGTCTACGTAACTCAGAAAGTGATCAAAGGACAGGCACTAGTAGATCACCTTGCTAAAAATCCCGTGGACGGAGAGTACGAACCCCTAAAAACGTACTTTCCTGACGAAGAGGTATCACTCATAGGAGAGGATATTGCAGAATCCTATGACGGTTGGAGAATGTTTTTCGATGGAGCAGCAAATTTCAAAGGGGTCGGCATAGGAACAGTCCTAGTATCAGAAACCAGTCAGCATTATCCGATATCTGCCAAACTCAGGTTTCCTTGCACCAACAACATGGTCGAGTACGAAGCCTGCATCTTAGGGCTCAAGATGGCCATTGACATGAACATTCAAGAATTTCTAGTAATTAGGGATTAAGACTTGGTTATACTTCAGGTCCGAGAAGAATGGGCGACCAAGAACTCCAAAATATTCTCTTATCTGCATCATGTATAGGAGTTGAGAAAGAGGTTCACAAAGACAGAATTCCAGCATGTCCCCAGAGTCTAGAATGAATGCACCGATGCACTAGCTACCCTATCATCCATGATACAACACCCAGACAAGAACTTTATTGATCCCATTCTGATAAAGATCCATGATCAGCCAGCTTATTGTGCTCATGTTGAGGAAGAAGCAGATGGAAAGCCTTGGTTTCATGATATCAAGGAATATTTGACGAAAGGAGAATACCCAGGACTTGCAAAACCTACTCAGAAACGCACACTTCGGAGGTTGTTCAACAATTTCTTTCACAACAGAGGTATCCTGTATAGGAGAACTCCTTATTTGGGATTACTAAGGTGTGTCGATGCGAAAGAAGCATCTAAACTGCAGAAGAAATCCATGCTGGCACCTGCGGTCCACATATGAACGATTTTGTCTTAGCCATTAAGATACTCCGGATTGGTTACTTCAGGATGACTATGGAAACGGACTGCATCCAATATGTCCGAAAATGCCACCGCTGCCAGATACATGCAAACACGATCAAGGTACCCCTAATGAGCTTACTGCAACAAGCTCACCATGGTCGTTCACCGCATGGGGAATGGACGTTATTGGACCAATCGAACCTGCCGCATCCAACGGGCACATATTCATCCTAGTAGCAATCGACTATTTCACCAAATGGGTCGAAGCATCGTCTTACAAAGTAGTAACTAAGAAAGCCGTGACAGACTTTGTCCGCAACCGCATTGTTTGCTGATTCGGGATTCCGGAGTTAATCATCACTGATAATGGCTCCAATCTCAATAGTGACTTGATGAAAGCTATGTGTGAAACCTTCAAGATCAAACACAAGAATTTTATAGCTTATAGGCCTCAGATGAATGGAGCCGTAGAAGCCGCCAATAATAATATCAAGAAGATATTGAGGAAAATGATAGAGAAGCATAAGCAGTGGAACGAGAAGCTATCATTTGCTTTATTGGGATATTGCACCACAGACCGCACATCAACCGGGGCAACCCCCTATATGCTAGTTTACGGTACAGAGGCTGTCATTCCCGCTGAAATAGAAATTCCCTCCCTAAGGATCATACAGGAAGCAAAGCTCGACGATGCAGAGTGGGTAAAGAGTTATTACAAGCAGCTGGCTCTTATCGATGGGAAAAGAATGAATGCAGTTTGCCATGGTCAGGTTTATCAGAACAGAATGTCCCGAGCCTTCAACAAAAGAGTCAAGCCAAGATAGTTCACACCGGAGAAGCTGGTGTTAAAGAAATTTTTTTCACATCAAGATGAAGCCAAAGGGAAATTCTCTCCCAACTGGTAGGGTCCGTACATGGTTCACCGGGTTCTAACAAGAGGAGCCATCATAGTTGCAGAAATGGACGAAGAAGTCTGGCCAAAGCCAATTAATTCAGATGCAGTCAAGTGTTACTATGTGTAATCTTTACGCCTTCCTATACGATGTAATTTGAACTATGCCTGACCTGATTCCCATTTAAGAGGGGATACGTAGGCAGCCCTATGGGTTCGGTCACAATTCAATAAAATTTCCATTTTCCCCGCTATTGGAAACTGGGGCAGAATTTTGAGGACCCTCAAAATTCCGAAGTTGATTTCAGCCAATCATCGCAAACAACAGTTAGAAATATCAACCCATTAAACTGGGGCAGAATTTTGAGGGGGACCCTCAAATTTCCGTAGCAAGAGAGGTTGCAATGTCCTGAACCATGTCACAGTTGTCGATTCATCTAAAAGGTGTTTCTTAATCATATACTTATATCGTATTTTTACAAAATCATGCATGTTTATTACTGAAATTACCTTGTTTAGAAACGCTACCCCAATGATACATACAGTCTCACCAGATCAAAGTCAAGTGGGTCAAGCAGAGCCAGTGGGGATACGAACTAACCTCCCCCTCTACAAAACTCATGATTTTTCTTTGGATGCAGGTACTTGAGTTGCAAAATCATCAAATATGACATACACTCATGAGACTCACACTATTCAGAAATACAGCTCTCAGAACTGTTGCACTTATTCGCAGTTGCTATCCGCACACAACAGTGTCCCCAGTAGGCACAATGTCCCCATCAGCCATAATATCGCAATCAGCTATCAGCTAAGAAAACTCTATGTCTTTCATTTCTTACATAAGGATACTATTCTGCCTTCCGAGGTTAAGCTCTACCTCCATCTACATTCTTGAATTGCATAAGGCTAGCATTCTGCTTTCCGAGACTAAGCATTGTCTCCATCTGCATTTCTTGCATTGCATAAGGCTACCATTCTGCCTTCTAAGACTAAGCACTGTCTCCATATGCATTTCCTGCATTGCATATGGCTACCATTCTGCCTTCCGAGACTAAGCACTATCTCCATCTGCATTTCCTGCATTGCATAAGGCTACCATTCTGCCTTCCGAAACTAAGCACAGTCTCCATCTGCATTTCCTGCATTGCATAAGGCTACCATTCTGCCTTCCGTGACTGCACTGTCCCCATCTACATTTCCTGCATTGCATAAGGCTACCATTCTCCTTCCAAGGTTAAGCTCTATCTCCACTTGTATGGCTGAAAGATCGCCACCTTTACACTTGCATGGCTGAAAGATCGCCACCTTTACACTTGCATGGCTGAAAGATCGCCACCTTTACACTTGCATGGCTGAAAGATTGCCGCTTCATCTACACTTGCATGGCTGAAAGATTGTCGCTTCATCTACATTTGCATGGCTAAAAGATCGCCACCTACTGCATTGCATGGCTGAAAGATCATCACCTACTATATTGCATAGGCTGAAAGGTCGCCAAACACTACATTTCATGGGCTGAAAGATCGCCAAATTGTCCAAAGGCATCATTGTTCGTAGGCACCATTTTCATAGCCCGAGAACACCATGCCATGGCCTGAGGACTCCTTTAATCTTTTGCATATCATTATTCAAAGGCATCATAGTTCGGAGGCATCATTCTCATAGCCCGAGAGCATCATTTCATGGCCTGCAAATCCTTTATCATATGCTTCACGACCCAGGACGTCATGGTCTGAGGACGTCATCCTAACTGTCCAAAGACAACATTTATGGTCCAATGAGAATTTGCATCATGTTTAAATTTTCGCACGATATACGCTGGTATCACCCATTTGTAGGTAAACCGGTGAGCAACGACCATCTCGGCAGGAGCGATCCCGCTCCAGTTCCCGCAGCCCTATTAGACCTTATCCATTCAACCCAACTCGAATATTGCGTCCGTTCTTGAAAGATCTTTATCGGCATACTCCGCCAACGGATCCTGAACTACATAAGGCCTGATTCCTATAAGACCAGGGATATGTAGGCAGCTCAGAAGTTAGGACATGACCAAACCTCTTCAAACCATTTCATTCGGTCAAAATTGGCCATCATATCTTTACCCGATAACTCTTTCATCCTTCCCGGGTAAAAAGGGGCAGCTGTTGATACCCAATTTTTCTTGTATTTTTATGTAAAAAATACCTTTCAAAATAGCATGTATATGCATATGTAAGTATGTCCCAAGGTTTTAATATTTTTTATCTTAATTTTTTAAGGATTTTTTAAATCAATTTATTGCCCTATTTAAGCAAGAAAAACCCAATAATTATTCCCAAAATTAGCATCATTTATTGGATTTTCATATTTACACTAAAATATAGCTAACATAATGTTTTGCATATTTTTTTACAAATTTATTTGTCATTTTTAAATCTAAATTGCATATAACTGCAAAATTGGCCTCTTTTAAGATTTAATTGTATTTATATTTATAAAATTAACTTCAGTATTTTTAATGTGATAATTATGTATTATTAATCATTTTAGTTCTTTCAATTTATTTCTGGAAATCATTTACTATTTTCTTATAAAATAAATAAGGGAAAATGGCTATTTAAATGATAGCCCATTTGTATTTCAATTTTGGCCAGATTTGAACCCCTAACTGAACCCAATCTCAAACCCAATTACCCAGCCCAAATCCTAAATCTACCCAACCCACAACCCGTTTGAATAACCCGCCCGGATCCCCATTCAATCTAGGCCGTTGATTAAAATGATCAACGACCACCATCTAACCTTTCCTAAATTAATCCCGACCTACCCCCAAACCCTAGTCATTTGCACCTGTAGCTGCCTTCAAACTCCCTCCTCTCTCAGTTCTCTCCCAACTCCCCTCTCAAACCTTAGCTGCCTCCCTACGCTTCCACCCTAAAATTGCCGGAATCCATGGCTTCCAAGGCCATTGAAGCCCTATACCGGCCTCCTATAACTCCTACATGCCTGGTCACTATAGTTTCAAGGCCTGACCATGAAGAAGCTTGGTCCAGACCTCGGATGCTATTAGTGCTATGGCTATCTCCGGCCATTTTCGACCTTGTTCCGGCTAGCTATGGTTATTCGAGCTTGATCTCGACCTCTCCTGCTTAGATCGATGATTTCCAAGCCTCTCTCACCCTCTAGGTTTCTTCTGAAACCCTAACCTTCAAGGTTTTTCTGATTCTTTTAGATTCATTGTAGATCTGTGCTTACCCTAAGCTTTCAAACGTTTTCTCAAAGTTTCTTTCAAAACTCTGCTTTCAAAACTTTTATCTTTTCCGATCTAGGGTTTTTTGTTGAGTTGTTTAGAAGTTTCTCTGATCTTTAGCTACAGTTTTTCTTATGTTAGTCCCTACTGTTTCTACTATGTTCTTCTACTGGACTACGCATACTAAGAGTCTTAGTTCCCTTTTTGGGATTTCTAAACTTATTTCATTAGTATTGCTGCCTGATTAACTCGTCCTTTCATCTCTATGCTCGATTGATGGTAAAACCCTAAAATTTGGGGGTTCATCCGAGTTTTGAGACCCTTGGCTATGTGATTTATTTGCTCTTCATCTTTGAACTTGTTTGATTTCAGAAAACCTAACTCTTTTGGACCTATTTCGAGTTTTCTAAATTTGTTAACTGAGTCTTGAAATCTCTATTTCTTTAAGTGATTCTGATTTTCTACTAAAACTCTTCTAAGGTCTTTCTATTGGACCCTCTACATGTTATTTGATACTCTCTCTCTTGCTGAGTTACTACGTGACTATCATGCTCCTATAGTTCACTGATTTTGCAATTGCATGATACCTTTCTTTGTCCTAAATTCAGCCTCGCATGTCTGATACTTGTGTACTCTTTATATGTGCTGAACTTCCCTTCTAAAGACTTTCAAATTTTGATTAGTTTCAGACTTCCTTCTGTAGATGTTTGATTGATTCCTTTCCTTATTTGCTGATTTCCCTGTGACTCGATTTAAGTTAAAAGTTTTCCTTAGCTTTTCTGACCTGATTCATTTATGGACCAATACTTACATAATCCCTGACCCCTTGATTTACTGCATACTGGGGATCTTTACCGTATTTGTTTTAGCCATGTATTTCAAAAGTCTTCCCTTAATTAAAACTCCTATGTATTTACCCCTAATTGCCTGCTTTGCACAAGATGTTCATTTGATTTCTTTCCCTATATAGTTTTACTGTTTCAATCTGAATTCCTTAATTAAAGGAAGTCTTGTATTGATTAATTTTTAACTGATAACCAGTTCCTTAATTCTTTCCTTACCTTATTTCTGTCTGTTTTTCACACTATAAATATCGACTCTTTCATTGACACAAAGATCACCAATCCATCACTCGTAGTCTTTCTGAACTTATACTTACACTCAATGTATTCTCTCTTGTTTCTTGAACTGTGGCCTGTTTACAAGACCTACTGCCTGCTTTTCTCTATTTACTTCTTTGAAACTGGTATGTCTTGATTTAAGATTTCAACTTCCCAACAATATGTTTATTTATTACTTTTTGTATCCATGTCTACTTACTGCTTCTGTATAGTTCAAAACTTGTTCTAGCATATTGATTTCTTTCTGCCTGCTCTATTATGAATCCCAAACCCCTGCCCCCCTATGTGTTTAAGCTATGGTTTGAGTCATGGCAATACTGCAAGTTATTGTCCATGAATCAAACTCGATCCCTTTGGATCCTAGCCTCTAAATAGTGTGTTCTGGCAGGTTTGAGAGTATGTTAGCATTCTCCATTGCTGAGCATGCTTGAAGCCTGTCCTTGCCTAAGCAATATGCTTTTTATAATCTCCCTATTCCCTATCCCCCTATGTGTACTTATTTTTATCTGTTTCCCTCTCCTTTCCCCTTTCAAAATTCTATTTCTGCACTTGCACCCTCTCTTAGTCTTTAAGTTCTACCCCCTCCCCCCTCTTGTGAGCCTTGCCTTGGGACCCTTTGAGCTCCCTCTGAACTTGGACACTTGAGGGCTGGCCCTTCCACACTCCACTTGTCCTAATCTGATAATACATTTGGGTGTGAGCATTGCCCGAAGTCCCATTGAGGCTCTTAGGGAACTTTGACACATTCAAATGGGAGAAAGGCTTTGGATCATGATCTCTTTGAGTTGGTTTACCTCATATTTCAGACATGAAGTATGAATCAGGCTCTCCTTTTGTTGTACTTTTATATTTTCTGATGTTTTTCCGGGTTGTAATAATATGTAATAAGCTCTTGGGGGTGGCTAGTGAAAAGGACGGGTAACTATGTATGCAAAGGGTAGATACCATGCCTATAGTTCATTCTGAATTCTGCATTCTCACATAGATACCATGTCTATAGGTGTTTTGAATTCTGCACATTCATATAGAAAGCATGCCTATAGGGGATTCAGAATGTCCATTTTCACATAGAAATCATGATCATAGGATTACTGCATTCGTATAGATATTATGCTCATAGGTTTTAAATAAATGCTACATCTAGATATCATGCTCATAGGTTTTTCTGCCAGTTAGATGCCATGTTAAAACTAGTCTTATGCATTTAGATATCATGTATAAGGCTTCTGCATTTTTACCATGTCTACAAAAGGATTAAAATCAACTGCGCATAGAAAGCATGTCTATAGGAAATCCTAATCGAATCTGAATCGCTTCATTCACGTATAGAGATAAAACCAGTAATAATAAGTACCATTAGTTGCAGAACTTATAATCTTCGTTAAAACTTGCATTTTCTTTTTGACTACCGTATTCAGTTTATTTTTTAGACCTTGTTATTTCATTGCTTTCTGAATTCAGTAGATGTCATGCCCATAGGATCCTTGTCCAACACTTAGGCAAGCCTTAGGGTAAAGTTATTAAGTGAATCTGTTCTATTAACTACAACCAGCAGGCAGGCCTGATTCGGGCTTCTTATCTGAATTATGTAATAAATCAGTTTGCCTCAACCTTTAAGTCCTCTCATGTTAGTATTTAATCAGGCCCTAAACAGTATGTGTAAGTCATGCTAATTACGTGCTTCTTTGTTTAAAGAAGGTATATCTAAGCCTTTTTTGCTTATTATGTGCTTTCACCCAATTTGTTCTACATGTTCTGTGTGTCGCCTTAGAATTTTGCCTTCGAAACTACAAATAAGCCTAATACCCCTCCCCTTTAGGATTAGTAGTCCTAAATGCCTCTGGGACTGATAGGATTGGGATGGGTAATAGCATGCAATAAGTAAAATGAGACCATTCCGCGCTTTAATACCTTAACGGGGTGGGAAGGGTAGATATGGATATGATGACCACGCGATAATGTCACGTGTAGCCCCTCATTGAGGAGTGATTACCGGGCGTTGTGTAGGGTGATCCATATTATTAATAAACCTAGGACCCCCTTTCTCCTTGTTTCTTTATTTCTTCAAAAGATTTCAAACTATGTCTGTAAGGAAAATCAGCTTTCTTTTAGTTCTTTCCAACTTTGTTTATTTGTCAACCATTATGTGAAAATTCCCTCTTATTTGAAGTTTCATTTGCTTAAATGTTATTTGCACCTAAAGTCACAACAATAGTCTGGTCGGGAACCATACTAGTGGATTCTGAGGGGTGCCTAACACCTTCCCTTTGGGATAATTTCAAGCTCTTATCCAATCTCTGGTTACTCAAATCAAAACCCTCTTGGTGTCCTAATGCACCTTAATCATTAGGTGGTAACTCTTCAATTCAAACACAAATTCCCAAAAGGGAATGAGTTGCCCTCCCAAATGTCACAAACCCGATTTTGCGAGAAAAAGGGGGCGCGACAACGTGTAGCCCCTCATTGAGGAGTGATTACCGAGCATTGCATGGGGTGATTACCGATGTTTAAACTTTACTTTCTCTATATATGCAATTTGTTCAAGTCTTTTCCATTTGTCTCATTACTTGAGTCATACAATGTCCAAAACATGACTTTATTTGCAAGTACGTATTTAAACTATTTATTTGTTAAAAGGACTAATTCATAAGTATAAGTTCGGCCGGGACCCATCGTTGTGGACCGCGAGGGGTGCCTAACACCTTCCCCTCAAGGTTATTTCGAGACCTTACCCTAAAATCTCTGGTAATGCAACCTAGTCTAAGAGTTAATCGCTCTAGGTGCCCTAACACACCATAATCCGTTAGGTGACGACTCTTCAAATACCCAAATCCCAAAAGGAAATGAGTTATTACCCCCCACGAATATCGGAACCCGAACTTCTCTCTCCGCGGAGGGAAAAAAGGGGGCGCGACACTGCTCTATCATGGCAATGAGACAGAATGCTTGCTATCGCTCTTTCAGGCACACATCTTCGAATCACACCATCTGCACACAGTTTAAACAAGAAAGGGTCATTCAAAAAATAACTTTTTGCCTCACCTAGAAGCTTTAGTCTTTGATCACGAGTGAGGTCACGAGGCAACCATCCAGTAACCAAAAATTTGGCTACATCAACATACCAAGGTGGCCTTTTGAAGACTGCAGCAATGGAGAAAATTTGCTCATCAGGGAACTCTTCCCTTGTTTCAACTATTTCAACCAGTGGTTTCTCAAGTCGAGATAGATGATCTGCGACTTGATTTTCTGTGCCCTTCCTATATTTTATCTCCAAGTAAAACTCTTGGAGCAACAACACCCGTCACATCAGACACAACTTGGAATCCTTCTTACTCAACAGATATTACAACGTTGAGTGATCAGTGTGTGTCACACCTCCTTTTTACACCCCGACAGGGTATATGGGAGTTTTTCCAATTAAAGTGACATTATTCAAAATGAGATTATTTAATTTATTAAAGTCACCACTTGGGATAGTTTATTTGGTGTCCCAAGTCACCGGTTTATTTTAAATTCCCAAATCGAGGAAATTTCGACTTTATTTTAAGAGTCTGCGAACCAGAAATTCTAAGTGAGGAATTCTGTTAACTAGCGAGAAGGTGTCAGGCATTCCCGACTTCCGTGGTTCTAGAACGGTCGCTTAAACCATTAATATTGGCCTATTATCTGATTTATTACATGTTTTAAACCTATTGTGCATTTTTAGCTTTATAACTGCTTTTAAATTAATTATTGTTACATATTACGAATTATGTCATGGGAACCGTACCCACAATCTATAACATGTTTAATTTTAAAAGATTAAATTGCGGCCAGGTCACATAAATGTACCCCTGAATTTTAGTAATTAAGCGTCACAACTACGTCACAGGAACCGTACCCACAGCTATGGCAATTATTTAATTAATGCGCCTAAAGCAAACTACGAAAGTGCGAGGCATTTTATATACTAATTTTATTTATGTGAGGGCCATAGGTTATGGATTTTATTTGAGTATGGCGCACCTCGACTTATTTTCTAAAAGGATTAGCTCTTGATTTAATTTTGTGAGGGCCATGTATTATAAGCTTTAAGCATGACATACCTCAAATTATTTTAAGAAAAGGGTTATGCATTTTAAAGGCAAGCTAAGGTGCTCCTATTTTAATCTAATTTAAAACTAATTATCACAACCACGTCACGAGAGTCGTACCCGTAGTTGTAATAATTTAATTGCGTGCCTAAAGTAAAACTACGGAACATTCAAAGAGGTTTTCTATACTAAAAGGTATTAGCTTGAGGGCCATGGATTATGGAGTTTGATTGCAAATGGATCACCTCAAATCGTTTTTTTTTTAAAAAAGTACCCAATTTTCTAATAATTCACTGGTAAAGAAGCATTCATCAAATTCACGCCTAAAGGCAGACTATACATGTTCCCAAAAATTCGACTACTAATTTGTAATTCAAGATTACAGGTGAGGGTCCAAATTGTAAGACTAATAATAAGATTAATAGTGGGGGTGGGCGTCTTTGTTTTTGAACATTGAGAGAAGCATCATAATTGGTCATACTCAAGTTAATTGATCAGAACTCAAAGAAAACTAAACACGATTAGCTTTGAAACCAAGTGTGCGAATTTAGCAGATAAGAGAATCAATCATCTTAATTACGAGCATATGGGACAGGGATACAATTCCATTTCTAAAAGAAGGATCAGGCCATCAACAATTGCTAGAATTCTTTATTGGGCTGATGATTGGCCTCAACTAAGCCCAATACAATTGAATCAAAGCTTCTTAATAAAAATGATCAGATTTGTAGTAATTATCTAGTATAGCAAATAACAGAACACAAAATCATTGACACTTAAAACTTCAAAAAAAAGCAACTAGAGTCTGATATTTACAAATTTGGCCATTTTTTCAAATACAGCTCTTGATAATTAAAGCCTTCCAATGTACACAAAGTAATTTGCCGTAATGAATTATACTGTTTGATTTAATCTTCAGCTCCAAACCTTTTTAGCGACTTCGAACCCCTTCTTTTAGCATTAGAGCTTACCAATCTAACCAATTAGTGGTCAGATTTGCAAGCTTCAGCTAATAACCAATAATAAACAACTTAACACACATTCACAAAGCTCCAAATAAAGAAGAATATGGTAGAACTCATATGCATCCTACAGCTAATTCTGCTTGACCTTTAAAAACATTTTCAAACTTAAAAATATATATAAAAAAAGGGACATTTAGTAACTGATGCCTTGATGCTATTCATGGCTAATATGAAGTTTTCTGGAAAAAAAAAGAAAGGGAAGTGAAGAAGGCAGCATAAGTAGCATGTTTCCTTTGACTGAAGATGTCCCTAGACCATTTTCAACATCCCCATACTTCAAACAATACACAAGCTAACCAGAATAACAGAATGCAAAAAATAAAACAGATTTAAAACTTTGAAACAGGATGGAGTCCCAAAATCATTACAAGGATGCACAATTTAACTTCATTCATACTCAATGTTCAAGGAAATCAGCCTTTCATTCAAAACCAAGCTCAAACTAAAGCATACAAAGTTCAGAAAAAAATACCAAGAAGAAAGGGGGGAAAATCAACTTAAAGAAATAATGAAATCTACAGTAGCTCAGCTCAACAACCAGTCATAAAACCAAAACTCAAAGCCTTGTTCCAACCTCTGAAAAATTCCCAGCAAGACCCCAAAAATAGCAAGAAACTCGAAAGTTTTCTTCAGAATATTTTTGGAAAAGAGCTGGTTTCAGTCGTTTATTTATTTTTCACCCTTTTTTCTGTGCCCTAATGATTGCAAGAAGATCATTTTATAGAGGATATTTTAGGGCAGCATGCTTGTTTTATTTCACTCAAATACACCTGTTAACTTTTGATTTAAAACAACTACACCCCTGCCCCAAAGAATATTCCTTTTCTAATAGAATCTTTGTCAGCTTTCTAGAAGCTTCCTTAAACCTTATCTAACTTCAAACCCCAACAACCCCTTTTTCACTTTTTAATGTTCTATTGGTTCAGACCCAGTCGTACTGGACCTCTGGGTCACTTAAAACCACAAGTCTAATTTTACTTGGGCTTGAGCACTAAAGACCCAAATCCAAACCCAAACGGAATCAATTTAAAGAAGGTTTAAACAAACAGGCTTGAACTAAAACGAGAAAACAAAATTTTTCTAAAACAAAGTACTCGAGAATAAAATTAACAAAATGTAATTAATCTAATTAAAGAGTTATTAACACCGATGAATCAATCATGAATCAAACCAAACAAATTTGGACAAAAATATTGTTAACACATAAAAGGTTATGAAAGCAGGGGAAGAAGTATACCAATTAGACTGCTAAGAACTTCAGCCACTTGAGAAAAGGTAAGAGGATCCACTAGTACTCCGATGAATCCACGCAACTCGGCCAAATAGTGAGAATTACAACACGAATATTAGCCAAACTTTTGTTCATGGCTAATAATTCATGCAGCAATTTCCACTACATGCCTAGGACAAAACGAGACAGATGATTGGAGAACTTGAATCATTTAAAACTATTTTTCCCAAAAATTGGCCAAATCCATGAGACAAAGTGTTCTTGACATCAAACGTAGTTATTTTGTTGAAGAAACTGGGGAATTCACAGGGCTTTGCTATGAATTGAGGGTTTAATCTGAAAAAATTTGGGCAAAAAGAGGAAAGTTTGGATTTTTATTTTTTGGATCTACAATTCGGAAGGATTGAGTGATCTTTTGGGGAAATCAATGGCAGGATATGAATGAGGGTATGATGGAGATTGGCTGGTTGAAATTTGAAGGGATTTGGAGGTGCTCCGTCGCCGTGAGACAATTTCCGGGTGGCGGAGATACGGTGGAGGCGGGCAGCGATTTCAGAGAAGGGAAACCTAGGTTTTGGTTTAAGGGACTAATTAAATTAATGAAGGTAAATGGAGGGGGGAATTTGGTCGTTTAAAGGGTTGGGATAAATGAAACGACGTAATTTCGTCACAAAACTACGTCGTTTTTGGAGTGAGGGGGTTGACCGGGTTTGCAAGGATTGGGTCTGGGTCAAGGGGAGTTTTGGACGGGTTTTGGGCATTAAAATGGCCCAAACTTAAATTAAAATCCCTCTTCTTCAATTAACCTCTTTTATTCCCTTTATTTTCTTTTTATCTCTTTTTTTTCTTTTTCTTCTTTATTAAAAATCCTAAAGTATCTAAAATATGAAGTTAAAATAATTAACTAATTATAAAAATTATAAACATCACTTAATTCTAAACTAAAAGAGAAAAAATCAATAAACTAAAAATTAAAGGGCAAAAATATATAAAAATGAGCTATTTTTTGTGATTTTCAAATTTCTATAAAACAAATAATCATTGATTAATTCTAAAAATGCAAAAAAAAAATCTTAAATGCAATGCATGATATTTTTTGGTATTTTTTCATGATTTAAATAAAAATTAAACATGCACAGAGATTCAAATAATTAAAAAAAAATCTAGAAAAATTCCTAAAAATGGCAAATAATTAATAGAAAAATCTATTTTCTTGGGATTTTGTAGGAGTAATTCATATAGGGCAAAAATCATATGCTCACAACTGCCCCTCTTTGCTCGGAAACATAAAGGATTTTCGGGCAAAGACAAAATGAGCAAACTATGAGGGATTTTTGCCCGTTTGAAACTCCATGAGAAGCATCTTTTGAAAAAACCTGACCGAACCTTGCTAGAAAGGAATCAGGTCAGTGTAGTTCTGGAAGTTTTGGTAGCTGGGACTACCGAGAAACTGTGATTTCACTGTTGTTGCTGCTGTTTCTGCTTGTTGAGCTCCTTATTACACCAAAATGAAAGATAAGAAGCTAAGCTAGCTAAGCCTATCAACTACGAGTTACAATATTCCTATCTATAAACCTTCTACAGCTTGATCTTGAGTCTTGGATGGTTCTTCCTGCAGACTCTGATCTGAATCTCGACGCTCGCTAGTTGAAACTGCTGGTTCATTCTTCTTTAGCTTTTGAGATCTAGGCAGGACATGCGAAGCTTGTGACTTTAATCAAATTTTGAGTAGTCCGCATCTTTTCGCCGCTTCTGCACTTAGAGTTCAACTTCTTTTCTTTTATTTGGGTTGAGACTTCTTCTTTTGGTCATCTCAAACCTCGTGCCTCATGGCGAACAACCTGTCCAGACACCAAAGCAAACAAACGAACGAAATTTTCTTCCCCAGTTTTCACTAGGAAAATTTTGTGAGTTATTGTAACAAAATTTAAACTATTTCTTTATTAAAAGCAATAAAATAAGGATTGTGTATCCTTAGGAAAAAGAGATTAGGGAGTGGAGCCCTATATCTATACTAAAAATCAACTAGGAGTGGAGATCATATGTTGGAAAAGCGACTAGAGAGTGGAGACCCTATGTCTAAAAATGAAATCAACTAGGGAGCGAAGACCCTATGTTGGAAAAACGACTAGGGAATGGAGACCCTATGTCTAAAATAAACTCAACTAAGGAGTGGAGACCCTATGTTGGAAAGGCGACTAGGGAGTGAAGCCCCTATGTCTAAAATAAAAATCAACTAGGGAGTGAAGACCCTATGTTGGAAAAGCAACTAGGGAATGGAGACCCTATGTATAAAATAAACTCAACTAGGGAGTGGAGAACCTATGTTGGAAAGGAGACTAGGGAGTGGAGACCCTATGTATAAAATAAAAATAAACTAGGGAGTGGAGACACTATGTTGGAAAAACTACTAGGGAGTAGAGACCCTATAAACTTAACTAGGGAGTGGAGACCCTATGTTGGAAAAGCGACTAGGGATTGGAGACCCTATGTTGGAAAAACGACTAGGGAGTGGAGACCCTATGTCAAGAATAAAATCAACTAGGGAGTGGAGACCCTATGTCTAAAATAAAATCAACTAGGGAGTGGAGACCCTATGTCTAAAATAAAATCAACTAGGGAGTGGAGACCCTATATTGGAAATCAGAGTAGGGAGTGGAGACCCTATATCTAAAATAACTTCAACTAGGGAGTAGAGACCCTATGTTGGAAAAGTAGACTAGGGAGTGGAGACCCTATGCCTAAAATAAAATCAACTAGGGAGTGGAGACCCTTTGTTGGAAAAGCAGATTAGGGAGTGGAGACCCTATACCTAAAATAAAATCAACTAGAGAGTGTAGACCCTATGTTGGAAAAGCATACTAGGGAGTGGAGACCTTATGCCTAAAACAAAATCAACTAGGGAGTGGAGACCCTATGTTGGAAAAACAGACTAGGGAGTGGAGACCCTATGCCTAAAATAAAATCAACTAGGGAGTGGAGACCCTATGTTGGAAAAACGTAGCTAGAGATTGGAGACCCTAAGCTACCATGATTTTGAATTTTTCTCCTTCTTTTCTTTTTCATTTCTGTTTTTTTTCATTTTCATCATCATTTTTTTCTTCTTTTTTTTTAATTCTAGAGAATGAGTAAATACGGGAAAGAATTTTGTAGGTGACTTCCCCTTTTAGAGTTGTTGCTTGCAAAGCTTTTTTTTAGCCCTCGTGCAGCTTCTTTTGGGTAGCACCTACTTCTTGAAGGTTGCCTTGGATTGCACCTGTTTCATGTTTTCAAACAAAGAACAATTGTTAGTTTGAACGGTGGTTGATTTTGTGGCCTTGATTGTTTCAATCACTTGATCTCGGCCAGGCTTCTTTGATGAAGATCTTAACTGCAACTGCTTGTCCCCTAAGGACCGATTTCACTTCAGGCCCTGAAGAACCTCTGGTTTTTCCAGACTTCTCCATAACGGTTGGTCTGTAGAACTCAACCTTATCGACTTTATTTTGCCTTCGTAGGCCTTTCCCCTTTTTTCTTTTTCTTCTTTTTTTTTGGTCCTCAAACTTTGTCGCAACGGCTAGTCACATGGGACTTAGCCTTTTTTCAACTTTATTTCGCCTTCATAGGCCTTTCATTTCTGGCTCCTTTCTTCCAACTTTAATTTCAGATCATTTGGGTATCTTGGCTTTTCAAAACTTCGCCGAGACAGTTGGCCGCATGGGACTCAACCTTTTTTCTTTAACTTCATTTTGCCTTTCTGGGCACTTGACTTTGGATTTCTTTCATTTTCAATACTTTTGACTTTGGACCATCGGCCATCATGGCCAGTCGGGATTGACTTGATGCACCCACTGAGGCTGAGTGCTTTTCTTTACATTCGGATTTTGTTAAACAGAACCCTGTAAACCAATCTTGCCATCTTTTCTTTGTATTAATTTCGGAGAAGAATTAAACCGAAAGGGATTCAAAGAAAAGTAAATAAAGGACAGGAAAGTGAACTTAAAGAGAAGTGTCCCTTTCGGGGAGGAAAGAAGGACTTATCTGGAGTGCATGATGACTTCAATAGAAATGACATACTTCTTGGACTGGATACCCGATCTGTGCAGCCATCCAATCTTGGCAAAAAACCCTTCATAATCCATATCTCAAAACTGAGGAACCTTGCCAGGACTCTTGTTTGTGCCGATGATCTTAAGGAATTCCTTCTTTTCGATCAATAGCGCCCTTTGCGGGTTTTCGCCAATTGACATCTCTCATTTCTCTTCTCACCGTCACATTATCGTGCTCTTTACGAGTTTTTACCAACAAGACTCTCTCATTTTCAATTTTTCTGCTTATCATCGCCTTATGGTGCCCGTGTGGGTTTTCACCAATAAAACTCTCTCATTTTTTTTCTCTCATCTTGATTGCATCAGACCCAAATAGCTACATTCTCCGATTCCTAGACATTCTCACTGATTGATCGGAAGGACTTGAACAGGGTTTGGGTAAAAGGAATTTGGATCGAATTACAACTTTGGAACCGTTCAGGAGGGATCATCGCCGAACCATTACAACATCTGCTCCTGTTTCACTTTTGGGGGAATTTGGATTTTTGTTTTGGTGTGACTGAATCCCAAAGAGAGGCTGCCTACGTATCCTTTCGGAATCAAGTCGAACGTAGTTCAGGGAAACTTTTGTTTTTGTTGTTTTTTCTTTTTGTTTTGATTTGATTTTTTTTTCAGATTCTAAAGAGGGTAATCAAAGAAAGGTAACCGGCTCAAAGGGTTAGTAAAAGGGTTGAAGTGTTTGGGGTAGCGAGAATGAAAGCCTTTGCCATCCCAATCAGATAATATTGGTACCACAAAAGAATTAAACGTAGTACCTTTTGACCGTGTCTGCATTTACAGTTGTTTCAGGGTCATTTCCTTCAATGTCTCCCAGGTATAACGCCTTTTGGCAGTAATCTTCTGATAATGTATGGGCCTTTCCAATTAGGAGCAAACTTTTCTTTTGCTTCCTTGTGATGAGGGAGAATACGTCTCAAAACGAGTTGCCCCACTTCAAAGTTCCTAGGCCGTACTTTCTTGTTGTAGACACGGGCCATTCTTTGTTGATACAACTGTCCGTGGCAAATTGTGGCCATCCGCTTTTCGTCAATCAAGGTTAATTGTTCTAGACGGGTTTTAACCCACTAATTGTCCTCAATCTCAGCTTCAACAATGATCCGAAGAGAAGGGATTTCAACTTGCGTGGGTATCACGGCTTTAGTGCCGTAAACCAATAGGTATGGGGTTGCTCCGATTGATGTGCGCACAGTTGTGCGGTATCCCAACAATGCAAACGACAACTTTTCATGCCATTGACTGGAACTTTGGATCATCTTTCTTAGAATCTTCTTGATGTTCTTGTTTGCTGCTTCGACAGCGCCATTAGTTTTGGGTTGATAAGGGGTAGAGTTTCGATGCGTGATCTTGAATTGTTCGCATATCTCCCTCATCAAATGACTATTCAAGTTCGCAGCATTATCGGTAATGATAGTCGCAAGAATACCAAAACGGCAGATGATATTGGAGTGCACGAAATATACCACCGCTTTTTTAGTGACGGCTTTGAGAGTGACCGTTTCAACCCATTTTGTGAAGTAGTCAATGGAAACCAATATGAACCTATGCTCATTTGAAGCTTTTGGCTCGATCGGCACAATAACATCTATACCCCAAGTAACGAACGGCCATGGTGCTGACATAGGATGCAGTTTTTTAGGCAGTGCATGAATTAGGTCACCATGCACCTAACACTGATGACATTTTCGGACAAAACTGAAGCAATCTTTTTCCATAGTCATCCAGTAATAGCCTGCTCGAAGGATTTTCTTTGCCAGGACATATCCATTCATGTACGGTCCACACACTCATGCATGCACTTCATGCATGATTCTTCCGGCCTCTTCGGTGTCAACACATCTTAACAAGTTGAGATCTGGAGTCCTTTTGTACAAGACCTCACCGCTCAAGAAGAAACTGCTTGCAAGCCATCTGATGGTTCTCTTTTGGTCTCCACTGGCTTGTTGGGATATTCTTTAGTTTTCAGAAATCTCTTGATATCATGATACCATAGCTGAACATTTGGCTCAACCTCAACTGTATTGCAGTAACCATGCCTTTCTCGAATTTGGATTTCCAGCGGGTCAATGTGGAGATTTCCTGGATACGGCAACATCGAGGCCAAAGTAGCGAGTGTATCGGCTAATTCATTATGAAAATGAGGGATGTACCTGAACTCGACTGACTTGAATCGCTTGCTAAGATCTTTCACATGTTGCCTGTATGGAATAAGCTTGACATCCCGAGTTTCCCATTCACCCTGAGCTTGTCAGATAATCAAGTTCGAATCTCCCATGATCAACAATTCTTCCACATCTTGGTCAATTGCTATATTCATACACATTTCATACTCAGCAGTGTTGTTTGTGTACAAAAACCGAAGCCGGGTTGTGGCTGGATAATGCTGACCATTGGGTGAGATCAAGATTGCCCCGATCCTGACACCCTTTGCGTTCACCGCTCCATAGAAGAACATTTTCCAAGAATTGGTGTCTTCTAAAATTAACTCAACTGAGTTCATTCCTCATCTGGGAAGTAAGTACTCAAAGGCTGATATTCATCATCAACAGGGTTTTTAGCTAGGTGATCTGCTAGAGCCTAGGCTTTCATTGCCATGCGGGTGACATAGACTATGTCAAATTCAATGAGCAGGATCTGCCATTTTGCTAACCTCTCTGTGGGCATCGGCTTCTGGAATATGTACTTCAAAGGGTCCAACCTGGTGATGAGATAAGTGGTGTAGGCCAACAAGTAATGCCTAAGCTTCTGAGTGATCCAAGTTAGAGCGCAGCAAGTCCTTTCCAACAAAGTGTATTTGGCTTCATAACTGGTGAACTTCTTCCTTAGATAGTATATTGCCTGCTCTCTCTTTCCAGTCACATCGTGTTGCCCGAGAACATAGCCAAAGGAATTCTCCACGACTGTCAGATACAAAAACAAAGGTCTCCCCAGTTCGGGTGGGACCAAGACTGGCAGGTTTGACAGATATTCCTTGATTTTGTCAAAGGCTTCTTGACACTCATCCGTCCATTTAATCGCCCTATCTTTCTTCAACAGCTTGAATATGGGCTCACATGTGGAAGTCAACTGAGCAATGAATCGGCTAATGTAGTTCACTCATAACCTCTTTCTTGGTTCTTGGAGGAGGCAAATCCCGAATAGACTTTATCTTTGTTGGGTCTAGCTCGATGCGCCTCCAACTGACTATAAATCCCAAGAGTTTGCCAGATGGAACCCCAAATGCACATTTAGCCGGGTTTAGCTTCAAATCATACCTACGCAGCTGCTCAAAAAACTTTCTCAGGTCCCAAACATAGTCATCTTGTGTTCTGGATTTGATGATCATATCGTCCACATACACCTCGATCTCTTGGTGCATCATGTCATGAAAGATGGCAGTCATCGCCCATATATAAGTTGCCCCGGTGTTCTTAAAAAAAAAAAGGCATGACCCTGTAATAATAGGTGCCCCAGGGTATGGTGAAGGATGTCTTTTCCGCATCTTCTTCATCCATTAAAACCTGATGATATCCAGCATAACAATCCATGAAAGATTGTATCCCATGTTTGGCACAGTTGTCAACAAGGATGTGGATGTTCGGGAGAGGAAAGTTGTCTTTGGGACTTGCTTTGTTCAGATCTCGGTAGTCAACACACACCCGAGTTTTCCCATCTTTCTTTGGCACGGGAACCACATTAGCCAACCATGTGGTGTATCGGACCACTCGGATCACCCATGCTTTCAACTGTTTGGTGACTTCTTCTTTGATCTTGTCACTGATATCAGTTTTAAACTTCCTCTGCTTTTGCTGGACAGGGGGATAATCGGGGTAAGTCGACAACTTATGGACCACCAAATCGACACTTAATCCTGGCATGTCATCGTAAGACCAAGCAAACACATCTTTGAATTCGAACAAAAGTTAGATCAATGCATCCCTGGTTCTTTCATCTATGTGAATGCTTATCATGGTTTCTTGGACCTCTTCAAAACTGTGGACATGTAATTTTGACCCTCCTCAAGATTTTTTATATTTTAGCATGTAAATTTTAATTTAGGCCTAATATCGCTATTTCAGCTAATTTTGACTCTTTTACTTTATTTTATTACAAGAAAATGAAAATTACAAAAAAAAATAGTTTCATAGTCATTTTTAATCTTGAAAAATACCAATAGTTTTGTTTTAACAGTCAGTCTTATTTTAACAGTTATTTTACTTAAGTATGACTAATTAATAAATGAGATCGTATTTTAATCTCGTTTACCGGGAAAGAATAAAATTTGGGTTCAAACAGCCCATTTTTTTAAGCCTAATTTGCGGACCTAGCCCATAATTCCTAAGCCCAGAATTCATAGGCCCATATCACTAACCTAAAAAAACCTATAAAATAAAAGAGACTCTAGGACCTAACAGCTTGCTTGGATGGTTGTTACCCATTGTATAATATCATATTGTTACTTTAAATACAATGTTTGTTTTGATTGTTACTTAAATTTTATTGTACTGTATCGTTAAATCCATCGTTACATAACGACGAAATGTGCCACTTTATGTAACGACCGATTTGGTGTGGGCGCGTCGTTACCTTGTCTTTTTCTCTCAATCTCACCCTTTATTATTATTAAATTATTTTATTTTATCATTTACCCTACTTTTATATATAGTAATTTTACCTTGTACCATAATTTTTCTTTATAATATTGCAAGTTTACTCTTCATATTGCTGGTGCATGATATCATGAAACGATGACAAACGATACAATCTATCCAAACATTGTATTTATCAAATGATACAGTACAATACAATACAGTACGATACAATACATTATGAAACGATGCGTAACAACCATCCAAACAAGCTGTAAATCAGACCTACAGACTCTATTAAGCATCAATCCGTCGTATCCTATCTTCAAGAAACGAACACACACACAATTATTGAACTCGAAGGAATTGACGATAAATCAATTGAGGATATCATGAATTTCCAACAAATTCCTTCTCCTCTCCTAGCTTACTGACCTCATTCCTAAGTTAGTGCCCTTATCATTCTTTCATACATTAATACCACACATACAGATAAACAGGGAGGGGAGGAACGGAATAGAATAGGAGATTCAGAATAAGGGATTATCTCGTAGAGTGAACAAAAACAGTGATAAAGAGGGGGAACGAAAAGCAGAATCACAAAATTATTGGGGGAAAAGCTCCAATCTCGCCCCGCAGCCAGAGGTTCGCATTCCAGTCGAGTTGGGTCTGTTCAGTTCCGTTAGAGATTCCGGCGAGGTTCCGGCGCTGCTACGTTTCCTGTTCGTTCCGTCGATTAGCATTTTCAGATTGTAAATCATTTAAACTTCAGATTAATAGAGGTTTATCTTTTCTTCTCCCTCTGTTTCATGTGTTATTATTATCTGATTGGTTCCGTGAAGAATTGGATTTCGTGGTCATTTTCTTTGTGTTCATCACTGCACCACACCTCAGTTTTCATTTATAATTTCTTTTATTTGTTCGTTGATCCGGTTTGTTAGTGCTTGTTTGGTCATAACGCCGAATCCGGTTCTGGCTTTAAATCATTGGCTTAAAGTAATGTTAGCAGAGGATTTGAAGTTAGGCATGGTTGGTTTAAAGTCAGATCTGAAACTTGATTAATAATGGTAAGAATTTGAGCTTAAGAAAGTTTATGTTATTCTTGTTTTCGTTCTCTTTCTAAATACTTGGATCCAGAAATAAGAGTGCAATTGTTAAGAATTGAATTGTATTTAAGAATGCAAAGTATCTGCAATTTGGTTAAGGCAATGAGGATTTGTTAAATAATTATAGATTGAATAGATTGATTATAATATTGCTCGTAGTTATCCCTGATTTCATCTCTAAAATAACAAATGAATTGCCTCATTGCTTATTCTTGCTGAATAATTGTTAAACAACTTATAGTTCTTCTACGAGCTAAAAATATTACACTACCACTTGAAAAGCTTATTTTGGATAGATCGTTGGTCATTTTATTTCATATTGAAATATCAAGTAAATTTAGAAGTCATAAATTATATCGCCTAGCATTGTTATAAAATTATGCAATAAAAATTGGTTAAGCCATATTATCGTGGGACACTAAGACGTGGTGCCATGATTTCCTGAGGATTACTATAAACTAGAAATGTTAGCATTTCTTTGTTTCATTTATAGATAGGCTTATTGCTTTCTTAAGTGTATGGCTAGTTGTGATAAACTCTCATTCAAAAGAGTCTTGTATAGATGCTTTTCTGGTTACAGTTAATTAAATAATGAGCCGATTATTTTTTTGATATTAAAGGTCAAACTTTTGCCTTGTTGAGTCGTGATTGTGGACACGTTCGCGTGACATAATTACGACTCCTTATAGAAAGAGGATTGAGGTGTGTCATGCCAAATAAAACCCCATAAGCCCATGGCCCTCATAAAACTAGTTAGCTCTTACAGAAAATTTGAGGTGTGCAATTTTCCATTAAATAACCTGTGGCCTTCACAAATGCTTGCTATTGAAAACTGAATATTTGTAGTTGCCATGGGCGCCTTATTTAAATAATTCATCATGGCTATGGGTACGGTTCCCGTGACGTAGTTGTGATTTTTATTTACTAAAATTTGGGAGTGCATTTCATGTGACCCGATTCTAATTTCCAACAAGGTTAAATAGAACGTGTCGTGAATCATGGGTGCATTTCATGTATCGTGGATTGCGACGTGTTTTAAATAACCTTGAAATAATTCTTTAAATAAAAAAGTGGTTATAAAGTTTAAAAAAATGCACATAGGTTTAAAAGTATTTTAAAATCAGATAATTAGGCCAATAATAATACTTCAACGACCGTGCTAGAACCACGAAACCCGGGAATGCCTAAAACCTTCTCCCGGATGAACAGAATTCCTTACCCGGTTTTTTGTGTTCGTGGACTATAAAACAGAGTCAATCATTCCTCGATTCGGGATTCTAAACCAGTGACTTGGGACATCCTAAATTATCCCAAGTGGCGACTCTGAATAAATAAATAAATCCTGTTTCGATTGTCACTTAAATTGAAAAAAAAACTCCCTTATACCCCCTTCCGGGGGAAGCGAAAAGGAGGTGTGACAGTTCTGGCGACTCTGTTGGGGACAAAAACCCAGAACTTCTGGTTCAGGGTTCAGAATTCGAGCTTAGAATATCTGTTATAGTTGGCTTTATTTATTATCTAATTTTATATGTTTGAGCTTAATGTGCTAATTGCTGCTTTTTACCGCTTTGATATTGTTTGGACTGTATATAAATTGTTACGAAATCCTCCTCTCACTAAGTCTTCTAAATCATCTGGGAAGTGTGCACTTCGTGTGACTTCTTTTCTGTTAGAGTCATATTCCAATTTTAGAACGAGGTTCGGACAAGTTGCAAAGCCGGTGAAGCTTCTGTATTCCCAGTACGCTGCCTCCCCCAGCTCGAGCTGTCCGCTCTGGTAAGCCAGGTCTAGAACAAATAAACCCAGGTTCTTAAACCTAGAATAACATAGCCTCATGCCGGATCCCTAGTAGGAAAGTTTGTTGCATCACGTGCATTTGACTTAGGGGATTCAACACAGGGGTTGGGGCCATCTAGGACAAGTGTACCCAAAATAACAGACCATCTTGATGCATTCTATGTGCTACATATTGCATTTCTTTAGGTAAAAGGGTCATTTGGTGGACCAATGATAGTTGAGGGCAAATGGAAAAAAAGAAAGAAAAAGAAAAAAAGAGGGTGAAGTGTGAAAATAAAGCAAGTAGGGTCTAATTATATTTTCTGTCACATGTTTGTTAAGAAAAACAAAAAACATGAAAAACAAAAAAGATTTTGCACTTTTTCATCATTTTCCGAAAATAAAAAAAATCAAAAAAGGGAAAAAAAGAAAATCCAAAAAGATTTTACATGTTTCATCATTTTTTTTAAAAAGGGACAAAAAATAGATTTTCTCTAAATTAGTTAATTTTTTAATTCTCGCCCGTATCCAATCTGCCCGAACTACGCATACCTGATTCTCATCTTTCGGGGCGTGATACGTAGGCAACTCACATAGGGTTCGGTCTTCCTAGTGAATCTTAGGTACTTCGCTTTTCGGGGTCTTAACCAAATTTTTCATTTCTAGCCACCTTTTGCCACATATGTCATTTTGCAAAAATAGCCTCAACTATGTCTTGCATGTGTCTAGTAGGGAATGTTATTGTCTCACATAGTGTTGGTTTCAGTTTTCTCATATAGGTGTGGATCCACTTACCGGAGTTTGAGCATGACAGATACTCCAGGACCATTGCATTAAGGAGCTGCCTGAAGAGCTTTTTTTTAGTCTATTGTTCATTTCAGTCATTTAGTTGATACTAGAGTCTGTCATAGTCTAGTTAAGTTTGTCGAGTCTTTTGTTATTATTTCGTATTTTGTATTTGAAAAATGTATCATAAATCAAAAATTCAAAAAAAAGAGAGATATTTTGCGTTTTTATATTACCGTTAGAATTTTTCTTTAGAAATATTACACCTAGGAATTAAAAGAAAAGAGAGGAAATTTTGAGGTGGTTTTTTCCTTTAGAAAATTAATATCTAGAACTCAAAAACAACAAAGAAAAAAAATTGCTTTTATATTTCCTTTAGGATACTAGGACTAAAAACTCAAAAAATGGGATTTTTCTCTTTTGATATCTCTTTACAAGTTTTCTTTAAGATATTAATTCCAAAAGCCAAAAAGATCTTCCTTTGAGGTTCTTCTTTCGGAAATTAATAAAACAAAAACAAAAAATTCTTCCTATTTTTCACTAGAATTTTAGGACATTGTACATAGAAGTAAAAAATATACTTTATCTTTTGTTTATCATTAGAATTTCTCCTTTAGGCAATCAAAATTGAAATCCAAAAGTATTTTATTTTATCTTTTTCATTGCTTGTTTCGAAATCTTGCATCAGGATATCAAATGAAAATTCAAAATATTTTTCTGTGGTTTATTCTTTAGATTTCCTTCTTGAAAAAAAGAATCAAAAAAATATTTTTCTCTTCTAGGGTTTTTCCTTAATAATTTCCCATAGAGTATTTCAAAAAAAAAAAAGATATATACTCGTTTAAGCTTGAGTTTAGAATAGGTTATAGAACATTAAGTCTATAAAATTCAAAAAAAAAAAGATTTACTTCTTTTGTTTTTCTTTTTCATAAGAATAATCATTAAGGTAGTAAAAAAAGAGAACGTTAGTTTATTTACTTTATTCTCGATCTTCCCGAACTACGCAAAGATCTGATTCATGCAGCGTCATGATACGTATACAACCTACATAGGGTTCGATCGAATCATTTTTTTATTATTATTAAAAGAAAATGAAAAAAGAATAAAAAAAAGGTGAAGTCATGAGACGTGAGAGATGAGAGAAAAGAAAAGAGCGACAATCAGAAAGAAAAAAGGAAGGAAAATGAGCAAGCCAAGAAGTGCTAGAAAAGAAAAGAGAGGATTGAAATGAACAAAATTGGGATGATGCCAAGTGACCTTGTGACCCTAGAAGTCATTCTACAACCGTTAATTGTTGCTAGGTGCATTGCACTCAATGTGATATTTTTAGTTGTTAAATGCCCTAATGCTAACAGGATATCCCCATTTTGTTTCTTTGTTATCTTCATTGAGCAGAAGGCTGGTTGGTTTGTGGTTTTTAAGTAACTCCTCCATACAACACAAAGTCAAAAAGCAAGGTAGTCATGGCTAGCAAAGACTTGGACGCAGAGGTTGTTGATCCGTCTAAGGGAATTGCTGAATCAGAATCTGGGTTGAAAGAAGAGGTCTTAAGGTTGAAAGGACAGATGGCTGAAATATACCAAGCCTGGGTTAGTGAGCGTCCTCTACGATTGTTTCCCACTAACTACACTTAAAGCCTTGTCAACATTCCACCACTATCACAAATCCAGATTCCCACTACTGCTGATATCTCTCCACGACCTTTTCACACTCTACCAGCCAAAACCACCTCATATCCCGCTCCTTTGGCCACGCATGCTCTTGTAGCTCCTCCTCCAACTACTTTTCCACGATCCTCTAACTGGAATGTGTTCAAAATCCCCGATGCCCAACACTATGCTCCAGAGCCCATTTTCAAGGTCTCAGATCCATACTCTCACGCTCCTCATTTTGAGCCTCCCAGTGAAACTAAAAAGCCTGCTAAGACAGTGGAGCAAGATGAGATGTCCAGAAAGCTAAAAGGGTTTAAGATGCCAAAGTTTAACTTGTATGATGGGCATGGAGATCCGGTAGCCCATCTGAGAGGTTATTACAGTGAAATGAGAAGTGTTGGCAGGAAAGTTGAGTCGCTAAGGGCGTATTTCAGTGAGAGCCTGACTGGGGCAGCTTTGGAATGGCATACTCGTCAAGATGTCGATAAGTGGCATACATGGGATGACATGGCTCAAAATTTTGTGAGATATTTTCAGTACAATATAGACATTGTCCCAAACCGCTCCTCCCTATCTCATATGGAAAAGAAACCCAAGGAAAGTTTTAGTGAATTTTGGATCAGATGGAACGAACAAGTTGCTCGGGGATAGTTCTTCCGTTAATAGAAAAGATGTTGCTGAGTCCCGCCAATGATAGAATCCAGTAGGCGTTCCTGCTAAAAGCTTTCATCCCCAATATCGACCCCATAGATATCCTCATGCTCCAAATATTTCTCCCCAATGCTACTTCTCTCCACAAAATCCCCAAAGTCATACCTCACCTTCCCAGTACCCTATCCACAATGCACCGCCATATGCTCCACACCCACGAGACCTGCGATGGCCTTCACCATTTCTGCAAATATCTTACCCACCTCCTCAGGCATATCAACCACCTACCCGCAAAAGGTTTCAACCGAGGCCAGAGTATAAAATGAGAAGGCAGCAGCAAAGAAAAAAGTCTTTCACTCCTATTGGAGAATCATATTCCAGTCTATTCCAAAGGCTGAGGCAATTGGATATGTTGAAGCCGATTCAGATAAAAATGTCAAACCCTCCTCCAAAGAATTTTGATTTTTCTCAAAGGTGAGCATATTACTTTAATGCCCCTAGGCATGACATAGAAAAGTGTTGGCATCTGAAAGGAGCATTCCAGAAGCTTATTGATGCAGGCGACATTACTGTGCAAAATCCAAATGCAGCAGATACTAGCCAAAGTCCATTGCCTGTTCATAATGAGACGCATATGGCGGACATGATTTGTGTGGAAAAGGAATATGAGAACTCTTCTGAGATCCTCGAAGGGCCACTTGCCGCGAAGCTTTCAGCGCTATCACTCTTGGTTCCGGAAGTCGATCCTAAGAATGAGGCGGCCAAAGGGACCAAAAGCAATTTGCTAAGGACAATGCGATGAAGACTTGTGAAGGTTCTAGTAATGTTGATTCGGAACTCAGTGGCTACGACATTGTGCTTGGTAATTGGAAAAACGCTCCGTCTCTTGGCTAGCCGGGGAGGAGTCTTAGTGGTTCATTTTGTTGTCATTTCTGTTGTTCGGGTTATTTCAGGGTTGTAATCCGGATATTGTTTTGTGACTCAAATCCTTCTATCCTTTTATTTTGCCTAATTCGTTTAGTATTGTCTAGGTCTGTTCCAGGGTTGTAACCCCGTTTTAGTTTGCTTGTGTTATTGTTTGAACCGTTTCACCATCTGTCTAGTGCAATTTTCTATTTTCTGTTATTTCTAGTCATTTTTGTTTAGTGCTCTTTCCCTTTTATAGTTCTTTTCTTGTTGGCTCTAGTACATGACATGCACACATAATTCTAGGCCTGGTCTTAAAAGTTAGTTTAATCATGAAGCGATGAACAATTTTGAAGATGATAGGGACATTTGAGGGAAATAAGTAAAGGCATTTTGAGATCATTTAAAGCCCGAACTGTGTGAAACTGGGGTAGATAATTTGGGAAGTTAATAGGATGACAAAAATTCAGTAAAGGAAAGTGGATCCCCAACAATTTTAGCGAGCAACTTTGATTTCAAGTGCATCTCAAGTAACAAGTTAAAGCCAAGAGATTTTGCTCCAAGTAGACGTAGGGTATCCATTGTGAAGAAAAAATTACCCAACGAGAGTTCTGTACTTGACAAGGCGTTTAAGAAAGGTGGAAGGCATATCAGTGATATCAATGCCGAAGCTGCAAAAGAAATGTTGTGCATGATCTTCTTTTTCATTCTCAAGTTGCATGTGTTGTACTTGTCATTTTCAGGGATTGGGAGGCCCTCTTTAAGCTACCCACACACTTGTACCATTAGAATACCCTTTTGAGTCTGTACTGATTTCTTTGACCTCCCCTCTTTTAGAATTAAGTTGGAGTCATAAAAAAAAGATTCATGTCCCTATAGGTTTATTTTAGAAAATTCATTCCAAAAGAGAAATTCAAAAAAAGAGAGAAAAAAAGGAAAAAGAAAAAAGAGAAAAAGGAAAATAGTAACAAAAAGTAATCTTGTGAACTACGTTCGACCTGATTTTTGTCACCACAAGATACGTAGGTAGCCTTACGGTTCGGTCATACCAAATAAAATATTTCGTAATCCCACGAAGTCGAGAGTGGGAAATTCCAAAAAAATTAAAAAAAAATAAAAGGAAAAAAGAGAATCAAATTCCATTGTTTTAGAAATTGGGGCATATTTTTTAAATGTATTCCAAAAGTTGTAAATAACTTAACCCCGTTGTCTTAGTTATTTTGAGCCTTTATGATATCTTTTCTTTCTACCCCTGTCCAAAAGCTACATTACAGTCCAAAAAAAGACCTCCCAGATAATCTTTGAGAGTGCCGATCTAGACATGCCAAGAGCATGTGATATTTTTACTATAGTCAACGCCTTGTCATTAACAAAATCGGAGGAAAGAAGAAGAAAAGAAAAATGAGAGTCTTATCGGTGAATACCTTCACAGGCACCATAAGGTGACGCTAAGCTGAGAGAAAGAACAAAACGAGAGAGGCTTGATGGTGAAAACCCTTCAGGCACCACAAGTCGAACAAGGATCGTGAATCAGATAGAATAATCGAAGCATTGAAGCCCAGTTTCACGGCGAAGAGGTACAACAAGAGTTGAACATCAGACTTGCTTGACAGATTAGGCCACAGGTGTATGTCATGGTCATTAGAGTTGATATCTACATCTGATAAGTTTCTACTTTGTAGTTTTCTTGTTAGGAATTATCTCTTTCCATTGTCCTTTACTCTGTTCCTTTTGTCTCGTTTACTTTCTTTTCCTGAGTTTGTTTGGTCGGAACAAGTGAGAAATGACTTCAAAATTTGCCACCAGTTTTCCAATTGCACAAAACAGGATCTGGCTAGCACATGAAAGTGGCGTAAGTCAGGAAAGAACAGCGTGCGCACTGAGTTGGTAACAATTAACGTGCTTTGGGATTCATGTGAAATACAAAGGTTTGGTATATGTCGATTCATGAACAATGCAATAGATCGAGGATGTTGGGTGAACAGATCAAAGGTATTTTCTTTGATAAGGTTGACAGAGAAAGTGGTTAACTAATAACAAGTAAGGTCCTCCAAGCGGAAATCAAAGTTATCAGGGCAAGTGAAAGAGAAATAGACCTCAAGGCCAAGGCTAGTGGCATACGTTAGGGAAAAATAGTACACGCACTGAGTTGGTAACAATCAACGTGTTTTGGGATTCATGTGGAATACAAAGGTTCGGTAAACTTCAATTCATGAGCAAAATGCAATAGATAGAGAATGTTGGGTTTGAAAGGATCAGAGGTATTTTCTGTGAAAAGGGTGGCAGAGAAAGTGGTTAGCCAATAAACAAGCAAGGTTTTTCGAATTGAAATCAAAGTTATCATGGGAAGTGAAGGAGAAATCGTCATCAAAGTTAAGGCTACAAACCAACCACCATATTTATAAACTCACGAATTTTCTTTGTCTGAAACAGGGATGAAAATTGTGTCCAAATCAAAGCTTGGAAGTTTGAAGTTTTTCAAGTGTCATGCCCAAATTTTTTCAGCACAAAGGCGGTTTGAGAAGGGTAAAGAAAAATTTGTTCGATCTACAAGAACCCTCTATGAGGAAAAGCATGGTTCAGGGGCAAGGAATTTTATTCGTTCTGCAGAGATCCTCCAGGAAAAGCATGGCTCAGGTAAGTTCATTCTCGAATTTTTAGGATCCTCCTGGATAATGGGATTTAATTTAAAATTTTTAAGACCCTCCTAGATAATGAGATTTAATTTAAAGTTTCAGGATCTTCTTGGATAATGGGACCTAGTTAAATTTTAAGACCTTCATAGTTAACAAGATTTAGTGTAAGTTCTACCTTTAGGAAACATAGTTTAGCTTTAAAGTTTTCACTCTTAAGATGAGATTTAATTTGAAATTTTCAGGACCCTCCTGGACAATGGCATTTAGCTTTTGAGTTCTTATAGCTCTTTTGATAACAAGATTCGATTAACACTCACAGATGTTCAATATCAAACTGGGGCAGAAAATTTTCTTTTGTTTTGTCTGTTTTGTTGGAAATCAGGAGCCCACCTGGAGAACAAAGGGAAAAGTAATTCAAGAGTCGATAATCAGGAGCCCACCTGGAGATTAGAGTGAAGAGCAATTCAAGTGTCGGTAATCAGGAGCCCACCTGGAGAACAAAGGGAGAAGTAGTTCAAGTGTTGGGAATCAAGAGCTCACCTGGAGAACAAAGGGAAAGCAGTTCAAGTGTTGGAAATTAGGAGCCCACCTGGAGAACAAAGGGAAAGCATTTCAAGTGTTGGAAATCAGGAGCCCACCAGGAGAACAAAGGGAAATTAGTTCAAGTGTTGGAAATCAGGAGCCCACTTGGAGAACAAAGGGAAAGCAGTTCAAGTGTTGGAAATCAGGAGCCCACCTGGAGAACAAAGGGAAAGCAGTTCAAATGTTGGAAATCAGGAGCCCACCTAGAGAACAAAGGGAAAGCAGTTCAAGTGTTGGTAATCAGGAGCCCACCTAGAGAACAAAGGGAAAAACAATTTAAGTGTTGGTAATTAGGAGCCCACCTAGAGAATAAAGGGAAAGCAATTCAGGTGTTGGTAATCAAGAACCCACATAGAGAACAAAGGGAAAACGAGTCAAGGGAAAAACAGTACGAGTGTTGGAAATCAGGAGCCCACCTGGAGAACAAATGGAAAAGCAATTCAAGTATCGGTAATCAGGAGCCCACCTAGAGAACAAAGGGAAAGCAATTCAAGTTTTGGAAATCAGAAGCCCACCTGGAGAACAAAGGGAAAGCAATTCAAGTGTTGGTAATCAGGAGCCCACCTGGAGAACAAAGGGAAAGCGATTCAAGTGTTGGTAATCAGGAGCCCACCTGGAGAACAAAGGGAAAGCAATTCAAGTCTTGGTAATTAGGAGCCCACCTGGAAAACAAAGGGAAAACAGTTCAAGTTTCAAGGAAAAACAGTGCAAGTATTAGTAATTAGGCGCCCACCTGGAGAACAAGGAGAAGACAATCCAAGTTTCGAAGGAAGACAGTTCGAGTATTGGAAATCAGGCGCCTACTTGGAGAATAAGGGAATTCACTTCAGAATGCAATTCAAGTCAACAACAAAAGAAGCTCGCGGCAGGAATACTAGTCAACAGTCCGAGGTGATCAACAGAAGTTAGTCACGATCCAGAATATAAAAAAAGGCAAGAAGTGAATCCAAATGCAGAAATTGATGAAACATGTGGGTTGCTCAAGACATGACTGAAGTCACAAGCATGGTATGTCCGGTTTTGATCCGAAAAGCTGAAGAAGAATGAACTAGCACCTGCAACTAGCAAGCATCAAGGTTCAAATCCAAAGTCTGCATGAAGAACCATTCAAGACTCAAGATCAAGCTTCAGAAGACTTATAGATAAGAATCTTCTAACTCATAGTTGACAGGCTTAGCTAGTTTTTTCATTTTTTGATTTTGATGTAATAACGGGACCATGAACCGGAACCTCAGCGGAACGGCACCTCAACCGACTCTCTACCTCGGTATACTCCATCATCTCACTCACTTCTGAACTACACGTGACATGATTCCTTTATAGCCAAGGATATGTAGGCAACTCAGATACCAGGGCTCGGTCACATTCTCCTTTCTTTTAGCTTTTGGTCTCTTTAAATAAGGGTCGGGTCAAAAAACATGTCTAGTAATTCTTTGTCTGAAAATAGTCCGTATTTCCATTCAAAGAGGGGTAGCTGTAGACATGTGATTTTTAACTCGCCCCAAGATTTTTTATATTTTAGCATGTAAATATTTAATTTAGGCCTAATATTGCTATTTCAGCTAATTTTGACTATTTTACTTTATTTTATTACAAGAAAATGAAAATTACAAAAAAAATAGTTTCATAGTCATTTTTAATCATGAAAAATATCAAAAATAGTTTTGTTTTAATGGTCAGTCTTATTTTAACAGTTATTTTACTTAAGTATGACTAATTAATAAATGAGATCGTGTTTTAGTCTCGTTCGCAGGGAAAGAATAAAATTTGGGTTCAAACAACCCATTTTTAAGCCTAATTTGCGGACCTAGCCCATAATTCCTAAGTCCATACCCCTAACCTAAAAAAACCTATAAAATAAAAGAGACCCTAGTGTGATGACCTGCCATGTCATCATGCCACATAGGCGCCATTTGGCATATATTAATGTCATGTGGAAGCTTACATAAGAAGAAGGCTAGCATTTGTGAGAAGATTCTGGAAAAAGCCCTTATCTTGTAAATATCAAGGACTTGTGTAATAATTAATATTTACACACTAGCCCCTAGGAGACTAGTATATAAAGGGGGTCATTCATTTGTAATTCATCAAGCAAACAATTCAAGTTCTCTCTAATACAAAGCTTCCTTTAACAATTCTCTTGTGTTCTTTCTTCCATTCTCTTAGCGATCTTGAGTGTAGTAAGGCTGACTTGACATAGCAAGAACGTGAGCAAGTTGTGCAAGATCGTGAGCGAGTTATCAAATGTCGCACGTGTACTTAGTTAACAACTAAGGACGTGACAATGTGGTATCAGAGCGAAGGATTCACCTAAGGGAATGGCGAATGACGGAGAAATTAACGTTGCCAACACCCAAGCCAACGTCATCCAGGATGCCGCTGGCAAGAGTGGTCGTAGCAAAAAGAGGAATGTCATCAACAAGAGCCAGGAGGTGCCACTTGAGGTTGTGTCAAACGAATGGCTTAAATCCCAAGAACCATCTGCCACTGAGGCGAGCGAGGATGAAGTGGAGGTCCTTCCAGAGGATGTCTCACTCGGTAAAAAGTGGGTGATGAACATGAACGCGGGGATGGATGCCGTAGAGATCTTTGGCCAACGCTTTGGGAATGTGGAAGGCACCCTTAACGTTCTTGATGGGCACACTTTTGAAGAGATTGAGAGTATCCTAAATGACTTGGAGGGATGTACACAGACTGAGATAGAACTAAGGTAAACCATCACTGCCTTAGAGTGCAGACTCATGGAGGCTTTGGGTACTATCGATGCTATGAAGGCAAAGATAGAGTCACTCGAGGAGCATGTCAATGCTGGCATGACCGAGATAGCCAACAATGTTGTGGTGACGAGGGAGGCCAAGATCGAGGCTCCCAAACCCCCGGTGTTCAAAGGTGTTTGTGATGCACAAAATGTGGAAAACTTCCTTTGGCACTTGGAGAACTACTTCAGGCACGACAAAGTGAGGGACGACGAGGCCAAGATCAACACTGCGGTATTGTACCTCTCAGAGACTTCCATGCTATGGTGGAGAAGGAAGATGGCCGACGTGGATAAAGGTCTATGTACTATTAGCATATAGGATCAATTCAAAGCAGAGTTCAAGCGACAGTTCTTTCCAAATAATGTCTTGTACAAGGCAAGGTGCAAGCTTAGGGAATTGAAGCAAATAGGGAGCATACCTAACTATGTTAAGGAGTTCACTACCCTTATGCTTCAAATCTCCAACCTGACCAATGATGACTTGTTGTTCCACTTCATGGACGGGTTGCAAAATTGGGCTAAGCAGGAGTTGCAATGCCGACAAGTCACTGATATAGACCAAGCCATAGTGGAGGCCGAATCATTAATGGATTTCAGGCATGACAAGCACGACAAAGGCAATGTCAAGGAGTCAAAGGCTAACAATGCCAAAGGTGGGGGAGACCGTGGCAAAGTCAAGGAGATACAACAATACTCCAAGACTCAAGATTTCAAAAAGTCGAGTGGTCATCAAGGCTACGCCGAGAAGAAGGTACAGGTCGAGAAGAAGGGATTCTATATATGCGGAGGGCCACATGGCTTCAGGACTTGTCCTGACCTCAAGAGCCTCAGTGCCATGGTACGTGAGCGGAAGGAGCAGTCACAAGGAGAGAGTCCGGGAACCGCATAGCTGGGTACGATCGGATTATGTGGTGCTATCACGAAGCAAGCTATCTAACCCACGGAGAATGGCAATCAGTATGTGGATCTCACCATCAACAACAAGCCCACTCGTGCAATGGTGGATACTGGAGAAACTCATAATTTCCTAACTAAGGCTGCCGCAAAGAGACTAGAATTGAAGCTTGGTCCAACCAACTCTCGCGTCAAGACCGTGAATGCTGAGATACAGAATGCTCGTAGGGTAGCTAATGGAGTTGGTGTCAAATTGGGAACTTGGAAAGGTATGACAAACTTTACCGTAACTGCTATGGATATCTTTGACATTATACTGGGGCAGGAGTTCTTTAGACATTGTCATACTTTAATCGACCCCTACCTCCAACGTCTCTTAGTTATGGAGTGAGAATGAGCTTTCATGGTACCTACAATGAATATTCCACACGGACAGATCCAAGCACAACTCTCAGCTATGCAGGTTGTCAAGGGGATCAAGAAGGGGGAGCCGACGTTCATGGCAACCATTGCAAGTTTAGAGGAAGACAAATATTTTCAACAGATAGTGTCGCCTTGCATAGAGAAGTTGCTTAAGGAAAACAAAGATGTCATGCCCAAGGAGTTGCCTAAGCACTTGCCTCCTAGGCGAGAGGTGGATCACAAGATTGAGTTGGAGCCAGGGGCTAAGCCACCCGTATTTGCCCCATATCGTATGGCACCTCCCGAGCTAGAGGAGCTCAGGAAACAATTGAAGGAGCTGCTAGATGCTGGTCACATTTGCCCATCAAAGGCACCTTTTGGCGTACCAGTATTGTTCCAGAAGAAGAAGGATGGATTGTTGTGTTTATGCATAGACTACCGAGCACTTAATAAGATCACCGTGAAGAATAAGTACCCAATCCCTCTCATTGCTGACTTGTTTGATAGACTTGGGCAAGCCAAGTACTTTACCAAGGTGGATCTTCGAAAGGGCTACTACCAGGTTCGCATCGCGGAAGGGGATGAGCCAAAAACAGCATGTGTGACGAGATATGGAGCCTTTGAATGGTTGGTGATGCCCTTCAGCTTAACTAATGCACCAGCCACATTTTGCACCCTTATGAACAAGATTTTTCATCCCTACCTTGATCAGTTCGTGGTAGTCTACCTAGATGACATAGTCACCTACAGCAACACCTTGGAGGAACACATGGAGCACTTAAGGAAGGTTTTCCAAGTCTTGCGGGAGAATGAGCTATACATCAAAAGAGAGAAGTGCGAGTTTGCACAATCAAAGGTGCACTTCTTGGGCCATATCATTAGCAATGGCGAGCTACGCATAGACGAGGCTAAGGTACGTGCTATCCAGGAATGGGAGGCACCCATAAAGGTAACTGAGTTGAGATCCTTCCTTGGCCTTGTTAACTACTATCATCGGTTCATCAGTGGATACTCAGAAAAGGTTGTACCATTGACTTAGTTGCTAAACAAGAACAAGCCATGGGGTTGGACGGAGCATTGTCAAAAGGCGTTTGAAGGCCTTAAGGTAGCTGTAATAGAGGAGCCAGTCTTGGCATTACCTAACTTTGCCAAGACTTTTAAGGTGCACACAGATGCCTCAGACTTTGCTATTGGGGTGTCCTGATGTAGGATAAGCATCACATAGCATTTGAGAGCCATAAGTTAAATGAGATGGAGCGGCGTTACACGGTACAAGAGAAGGAAATGAATACCATTGTGCATTACCTTTGGACATGGAGACATTATCTACTCGGGTCGAGGTTCGTGGTCAAGACTGATAATGTGGCTACTAGCTACTTTCAGACATAGAAGAAGCTCACACCAAAGCAGGCTAGGTGGCAGGATTTCTTAGTCGAGTTTGATTATGCGCTGGAGTATAAACCGGGCAAAGGTAACTTTGTAGCCGATGCCTTGAGCTGGAAAGCCGAACTTGCTGCAATCACTTCAGCGAGATGGGATATTCGGGAGGATATAAAAGAAGGCATGTAACATGACCCAACAGCCAGACAACTTATCGAGTTAGCCAACCAGGGCAAGACGAGACGTTTTTGGGTAGAAGACGGCATATTGCTTACCACGGGTCGGCGGGTCTACGTGCCTAAGTTTGGAGACACTAGACGGCAGATCATAAGGGATAGTCATGATACAATGTGGGTTGGTCATCCAGGCAAACGTCGCACCAGGGCCTTGGTTGAGTCAGTCTACTATTGGCCACGCATGCGAGATGATTTAGAATGTTATGTGCAGACTTGTATTGTATGTCAGTAGGACAAGGTTGAGCAACAACTGCCCGGAGGACTTTTGGAGCCACTACCAGTTGCAGAGCATCCATGGGAGAGCGTGTCTATGGACTTTATCACTTTCCTACCAAGGTCCGACGGTTATGGTACTATTATGGTGGTCGTGGATAGATTTTCCAAATATGCCACCTTCATGCCTGCCTCACCAGGTTGCACAACCAAGGAAGCTGCCAATCTATTCTTTAAGAACGTGGTGAAGTATTGGGGCTTACCAAGGCATATAATCAGTGATCGAGACCTCCACTTTACTGGAAACTTTTGGAGAGAGTTGTTTGACATACTTGGTACGGAGCTGCACTTTCTACTAGTTTCCACCCACAGACGGATGGACAAACTGAACGAGTCAATGCCTTACTAGAATGCTACTTGAGGCATTATGTAAGTGCGCATCAGAAAGATTGGGCAAGGCTCATAGACATCGCCCAATTCTCTTATAACTTGCAGCAGAGTGAGTCCACGGGACAGACACCATTTGAGCTAGCCACAAGCCAACAACCACAAACTCCACATTCCTTGCCAGCCGCGTTCAAGGGAAAGAGTTTGGGGGCTTATCATATGGCCAAAGGATAGGAGGAGCAGCTCAACACTACTAAGTCCTACTTGGATAAGGCAGCTAAGAAGATGAAGAAGTTTGCGGGCCGTAAGCGGCGTCCTACATACTATAGAGTTGGGGACATGGTCATGGTGAAGTTTAACCCAAGACAGTTAAAGGCACTACGGGGCATACATCAGAATCTGATTTGCAAGTATGAGGGGCCATTTAAGATCGTCGCCAAGGTAGGCAAGATCTCATACAAGCTTGACATGCCATCGTATCTTAAGATCTACCCTGTCTTCCATGCCAGCATGCTTAAGCCATATCATGAAGATAAGGATGATCCGAGTAGGGGCCAATCAAGTTGGGCGCCAATGACTATCACCTCCTCGCATGATCGGGAGATTGAGGCTATCATAGATTACCAAGCCAGGCAAAAACAAGGGCAAAAAGCCACCGCTATGTTCCTCGTCCATTGGAAAAGGCTATCACCGGAAGAGGCCACGTGGGAACGATATGAAGACTTGTGGCAATTCAAAGATAAGATCCAAGAGTTTATGCAGCAGCATTGCGCCGTGGTCGTCGCAATATTGGGTGGGGAAGAGTGTGATGACCCGCCATGTCATCATGCCACATACGCGCCATTTGGCATATATTAATGCCATGTGGAAGCTTACATAAGAAGAAGGCTAGCATTTGTGAGAAGATTCTAGAGAGGTATGGACATTTCCTTAGGAAGAACCTAGATCCTTATGGATTTGCTAAGAAAGTCCTTAGAATCTTCTAGGCTTGTAGAGAATTCTAGAAAAAGCCCTTATCTTGTAAATATCAAGGACTTGTATAATAATTAATTATGTACACACTAGGCCCTAGGAGACTAGTATATAAAGGGGGTCATTCATTTGTAATTCATCAAGCAAACAATTCAAGTTCTCTCTAATACAAAGCTTCCTTTAACAATTCTCTTGTGTTCTTTCTTCCATTCTCTTAGCGATCTTGAGTGTAGTAAGGCTGACTTGACATAGCAAGAATGTGAGTAAGTTGTACAAGATCGTTAGCGAGTTATCAAGTGTCGCACGTGTACTTAGTTAACAACTAAGGACGTGAAACTATGACCTAAATCAGACTTAGAGACTCTATTAAGCATCAATCCGTTGTTTCCTATCTTCAGAAAATGGACACACACACAATTATTGAACTCGAAGGAATTGACGATGAATCAATTGAGGATATCATGAATTTCCAACAAATTTCTTCTCCTCTCCTAGCTTACTGACCTCATTCCTAAGTCAGTGTCCTTATCATTCTTTCATACATTAATACCACACACACACATAAACAGAGGGGGGAAACGGAATAGAACAGGAGATTGAGAATAGGGGATTAGCTCGTAGAGTGAATGAAAACAGTGAGAAAGAGAGGGAACGAAAAGCATAATCACAAAATTATTAGGAGAAAAGCTCCAATCTCGGCCCGCAGCCTAAGGTTCACATTCCAGTCGAGTTGGGTCTGTTCAGTTCCGTTAGAGATTTCGGCGAGGTTCCAGCGCTGCTATGTTTCCTGTTCGTTCCGTCAATTAGCATTTTCAGATTGTAAGTCATTTAAATTTCAGATTAATATAGGTTTATCTTTTCTTCTCCCTCTGTTTCATGTGTTATTCTTATGTGATTGGTTCCGTGAAGAATTGGATTTCGTGGTCGTTTACTTTGTGGTCATCACAGCACCACACCTTAGTTTTCATTTATAATTTCTTTTATTTGTTCGTTGATCCGGTTTGTTAGTGCTCGTTTGGTTATAATGCCGAATCTGGTTCTGGCTTTAAATCATTGGCTTAAAGTAATGTTAGTAGAGGATTTGAAGTTAGGCGTGGTTGGTTTAAAGTCAGATCTGAAACTTGATTAATAGTGGTAAGAATTTGATCTTAAGAAAGTTTATGTTATTCTTGTTTTCGCTCTCTTTCTAATTACTTTGATCCAGAAATAAGAGTGCAATTATTAAGAATTGAATTGTATTTAAGAATGCAAAGTATTTGCAATTTGGTTCAGGCAATGAGGATTTGTTCATAATTATAAATTGAATAGATTGATTATAGCATTCTCACAGTTATCCCTGATTTCATCTCTAAAATAACAAATGAACTGCCTTATTGCTTATTCTTGCTGAATAATTCTTAAACAACTTATAGTTTTTCTACGAGCTAAAAATATTACGCAACCACTTGAAAAGCTTATTTTGGATAGATCGTTGTTCATTTTATTTCATTTTGAAATATCAAGTCAATTTGGAAGTCATAAATTGTATTGCCTAGCATTGTTATGGAATTATGCAATAAAAATGGGTTAAGCCATATTATCATGGGACACTGAGACGTGGTGCCATGATTTCCTGAGGATTACTATAAACTGAAATGTTAGCATTTCTCTATTTCATTTATAGATAGGCTTATTGCTTTCTTAAGTGCATGGATAGTTGTGATAAACTCTCATTCAAAAGAGTCTTGTATAGATGCTTTTCTGATTACAGTTAATTAAATAATGAGCCGATTATTTTTCTAATATTAAAGGTGAAATGTTTGCCTTGTTGAGTCGTGATTGTAGACACGTTCACGTGACATAATTACGACTCCTTATAGAACCCCCTAAGCCCATGGCCCTCATAAAACTAGTCAGCTCTTACAGAAAACTTGAGGTGTGACATTTTCCATTAAATAACTCGTGGACCTCACAAATGTTGCTATTGAAAATTGAATCTTCGTAGTTGCCTTGGGAGCGTTATTTAAATAATTCATCATGGCTACGGGTACAGTTCCCGTGACGTAGATGTGATTTTTAATTACTAAAATCCGGGGGTGCATTTCATGTGACCTGATTCTAATTTCCAACAAAGTTAAATATAATGTATCATGAATCACGGGTGTATTTCATGTAGCGTGTCTTGCGACGTATTTTAAATAACCTTGAAATAATTCTTTAAATAAAAAAGTAGTTATAAAGTTAAAAAATGCACATAGGTTTAAAAGTGTTTTAAAATCAGATAATTAGGCCAATAATAATAGTTGAGCGACCATGCTAGAACCACGGAACCTGGGAATGCCTAACACCTTCTCCCGGGTTAACAGAATTCCTTACCCGAATTTCTGTGTTCGCGGACTACAAAACAGAGTCAATCTTTCCTCGATTCGGGATTCTAAACCGGTGACTTGGGACAACCTAAATAATCCCAAGTGACGACTCTGAATAAATAAATAAATCCTGTTTCGATTGTTACTTAAATTGGAAAAAATTCCCTTATACCCCCTTCTGGAGGTAGGAAAAAAGAGGTGTGACAAGACCTACCCAAATTAACCGGCTCAGTTTCATTTAAGTTTGGCTTAGGTTTATTCTCGAATTGTTCCAATTCTAGATTTATTTCCCTAAAAGCTTCTTCTTTATCATATTCCGGTTCTTGATTCATTATTTCACAATTAGACAGCGTATTTGGATCTAGGCATGAAGTCCGCAAGCATGTCATGTTATTTAAAGCTGCATTATTAGAACTGAAAGAAGAAATAAGAAAAAGTAACAGAAATCAGAAAGAATAAAGAGAGATGAACGATGAAATATTGATTTCATTTCATTGAATTTTTGAAGATAACTGGGTTTACATTGAAATTTAAAGATAGTAAACTAAAAGAAACATCTGAGTTACACCCTGAAATAACTCTTGATGTTGAAAAGGCGGCAAGACTGGACTACCAGGATTTCCGCCTGACTGGAAACGGAGTAGCCTTCCAATTTTGCAACTTGGCATTGGGCCCTATATACAGCACCTCAGCGGTGCTCGAGCCTTCCCCCGGCTGGACCATGTGGATTTCATACAACATCTGCCTTATGGCTCCATATATGTCCTCAATTTCCTCGGCCGTGAAGGCTTCATCTTCTTCTTCTTCATTGTACTTGGGCCTGACGAATGTTTTGTAGAGTTGCGGAACCGACTGAGGTAAAACCCAACCATTGCTCTTTCGTCTATTTTCCCATGTCACATCAGTTTCTGTGGCGCGAAAACCCACACCGAAGAACTTCTTGTTGGCAGGTAAAGTGATAGGTTCTGTGATACCTTGCAATGATGCCTCGAGTCCCTTCCCAGGTTTATAACCATGCTTGATCATTTCAGCAGCGACCATGATGGATGCATTTGACAGAAAAGGCTGAGGACAAGGGCTTCCCTCCTCACATTGATCTGCGACCACCACCTCGAAAGCTTGATAAACTATATGCTCGCTACCTTCCCTGGCTTCGAGACATGGGACTGATGGTCCCGGTAAATTGACTACTCGCCTTCTCCATGAACCACAATTTCTTGGTCTTCATATTCAAATTTCACCATCTGGTGGAGAGTGGAAGGTACGGCCCCTGCCACGTGAATCCAAGGTCTTCCCAAGAGGAAATTATAAGAAGTGTCCATGTCTAGGACCTGAAAGGTCACGAAATCCACAGGACCAATAGTCAAAATCAAATAGATCTCGCCTATGGTGTCTCTCTTGATGCCATCAAAGGCACACACACATATATTGTTAGGCCTGATTCTCTCAGTCCCAATCTCCATTCTTTGAAAAGTTGAGAGAGGGCAGATATCAACTCTGGATCCACTATCCAGCATGATTCTATTCACATAGTACCCCTCATACTTAACTATCAAATGGAAGGCTTCAATCGGAACATAAGCTTCATTAAGGGTTTTTATCAACACTTTCTGATGCTCAGTTGAGCTTATTAGCAGAGACAACAAAGAGACCTGAGCAGGAGTCTTTCGGAGTTGGTCAATTATCTCGTAGTCTGCAGTTTCCATTTTTCGAAAGAACTCTTCTGCTTCTTCGGCACTAAATGGCTTTTTTATCGGGAAGCGTTTCTGCTTAGCATTGTTCACTTCTCCCACATTAAGGTATTTCTCAGCTGGGTTAGTTTCGTTTGCTTCCCCTAGGACCTCTTTTCCCTTGTAGGTTACTACCGCCTTGTTATAATTCCATGGGACGGTAGTAGGGTCTGTCATGGGCTTCTGCGGTGCGCGGCTAATAACCACGGGCTCATTTAGCCTTGGTAAAATTACTGGCCCCCGTACCACATAGGTCCCTTTAGGCACGTACATCTTAGGTCCCTTGTTCAGCTCGAACCTTTTTGGAGGGCTCAATGTCATTTGTTCTTTCCTGTGACCCAGTGGAACGTAAAGAATGGCATCTTTTGGGGGTACTGCCCAGTTTTGGTTTCCACTGTCTTTTCTATATTTTGAGGGGTGGGTTTACTCTTCTTCTCCCCTTTTTCTTGCTTTGCAGCGACCATTGGCTTCTTCTCAACATCAGCGATTGCAATGATGGCATTCAAAGCAGGATCAAACTCCTTATCTTCGCAAATCATTCCAATAACGGCCCGTTGTTGTGAGCCGGTAATGGGTTGTTAGTCACATTAGGAATTTCTTCATCCTTTAGCACTATCCGTTTTTCCTCTATGAGATTTTCAACAGCCCTTTTCAGAGTCCAACAATCTTCAATGTCATGTCCTTCCGCTCCCGAATGGTAAGCACATTGAGTACCAGCTCGATAGGAGGGTGACTCTGGGTTTTGCCTGGTTTGGGGTACGGGTTGCAACAGACCCATTTGGACCAGTTTAGGGAAAAGGCTAGAGTATGACTCACCAATAGGCGTGAAGTTTGTTCTTCTGGGTGGCTCACGGGCACGGGAATTGTAGGGGAAATTATTTTGTGGAGGTCGAGGATTATACTGAGCTTGGTGAGGAGGGTTGTATCTAGGACACGAAACTCGGTTTTGGTTGAATTGTTGTTGTGGCCGAGCATATGGTTGGGCGTTCATTACTGCGTACGGCTGAGGATCCATCGCATAGGCCACATCCTAATGAGGATAATAATGTTGTGGGGTGTTTGGAGGGAAGTAACCTCCGGGTGGACGGGGGTTTCTCAGACTTGAAGCTGCCATCGCCACCTCTTCTTTCTTCTTTCTGTTTGCTACACCTCCGGACCCACCTTGAATTTCTTGGGATGTATCTCTTATGGCAGATTGGATAAGTATGTGCCCCGTTTTTAGACCATTCTCGATCATCTCACCATTCTTGATGGCCTCAGCAAACGGTTTCCCCATTGCAAACATCATATTCTGAAAGTAGTCAGCCTTTTGGGCTTAAAGAAAAACACTCACCATTTCCGTTCATCCATCGAAGGCTTGACCCTGGATGCTTGTTCGTACCAGTTAACAACATATTCTCGGAAACTTTCCGATAACTTCTTGAGATTCGACAGAGAATTCCTGTCGGGAGATATGTCTATGTTATACTAAAACTGCCTGACAAAATGTCGAGCCAGATCATCCCAAATATGCCAACGAGATATGTTCTAATCCATGTACCACTCAGATGCAATGCCAACTAGACTCTCTCCGAAATAAGCCATTAGGAGCTCTTCTTTTCCGCCGGCCCCTCGTAATTGATTGCAATATCTCTTGAGATGGGCTATGGGATCCCCGTGCCCGTCACACTTTTCGAACTTTGGGGTCTTGAAGTCCAGGGGCAAATGCACATGTGGAAACATGCATAGATCAGCGTAGGATACGCTCTTTTACCCGCTTAAACCTTGTATATTCTTAAGGCTCTATTCTATGCTCCTCATTTTCTAGGTAATTTCCTCTTACTCGGGGTTCTTTGTAGCCTTCTCCTGTCCCGCGGTAAACTCATACCGGGGCTGTTGAGGGTAAGAATTGGTGGTGAACTGGGTAGGTTCTGGTAGAAAAGATGGTACTTCGAAAGTAAAAGATGATGGATCAAAGCTTGTCCTAGGCACAGTCGGCTATACCGCAGCCGAGGTTGGTGGTGCTGTAAATATGTTAGAGGCCACTCCCGAAACCACCTAGGGGCGAACCTCAGAAGGTGTTCCGGTGAAGTGAGCTGAGATGGTGGGTTATCCAAGTGGAGTATTTGGGTAACTTATTGGGACATTGGAATTTCCACCTGCTTTGGGAAGTAACTCGGGGAAATCCGGTATGGCACTTGGCGGCTCTCTAGCATTGGACCAGGCGTCCCACATTTCAAGCACACAGAGGCGTATTGCCCTATTCTCTTCAGCTGCCGCTGACTCTGAGGTTGGGATAACCGATAGTAGGCTATCCTCTGGGATGTGAATTATTGGTGGATGACCTTCTGACGACATTTCTACATTGCTCTTAGATCTTGTAAAGTATGGGTGTGAAGCCAGGTTACCACAAACCAACCACCTTAAAAACAGAACCTATACTCAACAGTAGACAACAAACCAGTTAGTTTGAAGCAATTAACACATAGGAAATTGCACATTGGGGTGTGATGCACCTATACAATTAAATGTGTTTCTACATGTTTTGCAATGATTGCATGTCTCATCCCAGTTTTGTTTATCTCCCCGATCTTCTCTCTTGCTCTCTTTTGCACTCTCATTTTCCTTCTTTTTCTCATTCTCTTTCCTTGTTTTTTTTGTTTTTCTTTTGGGTTTTCTCTTTTACACATTCCTCTTTTATTTGATTTATTACAAAAATCATGACCGAATCCGATAAGGATTGCCTACGTATCACAATGCTGCGTGAATCAGATCATCACGTAGTTCAAGGAATAAATGCAACATAAATAAAATATTTTTGGTTTTTCAAACTTTTTCATTAAAACAAAATTTCTAATCTTTCTATATTACAAAGACTCAACCCTACATACTTGAGAATTGAAAACTAAAATAGACTCGAAACAGACTTTTAGGAATGAAAATACAGACTTGAAAAAAGGAAAACAATCAAGAGTACATCAATGCCTCCAATCCTGCTCTAGGAACACCAACTGGTCTTGCTGCGGGCCTACGCGCCATGTCATCCAGGAGGCGATAGAGATCCTCCATTATCTGTCGGAAAAAGATCATTACTGTGGCGAAGAACATGGACCTGGTCATGTCCTCACACTCATTGCATTTTATCACAATGTAGTCGGTGATTCTTCTAACCCTTTCCCTAATGATGCCTTTCTCTTGCAACAACCGCCCAATCTGCTGAGACCTAGCCTCCAAGACCTGAGTGGCACTATGATTCTATTCTTGCAAATGTTGTAGGTCTCCCTCTAGCTGTGCCATCAAAGTGTAGCAATGTTCTCTCTCGGCTTTGAAGGTCTTGGCTTGTTTGGCCATCTCATTCTCGAGGGTGGTTAGCTTTTTCTCCAAGTTTGTGACTTCTCCATAGTATTTCCTTTTTAGTTGTCGAACAAACTCTGTTCCCCCCTCGGTGTTCTTTGCCAAGTATGCCCTAGATCTTGCCAAACTATATTCGGATTTTTCTAAATCATCCCCGTACTTACATATTTTCTTCCTAAGGACATTAATGAGTCTTTCATCTGCTCGGCTTCTTTCCGGATTCTCAGCAGCTACCTTCATTCTTTGGATCTGGGCCCGGAGGACTTCATTTTCTTGGGCTAATTTTTCTTCTCACCTTTATCTGCAGCGGCTTGCACATCACTATCGAACTTGAGGTCTCTGATCAGCCCTTCCAATCTGCTTATGGTGACCCGATAGTCATTTTTTTTTTGTCAACCACTCCCACTGTTCTTGTGATGCTTCGACAAACTCTTGGAGGTGGGGTCTTTTAGTTGGCCTTCAAAACTCAACTTTCCTTTTGTACCAGGCGAGGTAACCAGGTGAGACTTCACCTCTGGATAGATCACGTACTCGGGTATTTGTTATCAGATATTGACACTCACTCCAAATCTAGCAAACCACTGTTTCGTGAAACTGGCCATTAGAATAGATCTCTACCACATGAAGGCTAAGGTCCTCATCCTTGGGAACTGTTTGACATCTCCTTAGCTGTCTCAAAACCCGGTACGGGGCATAAGGCTGGACACTTCTGAGACCCATTAGGAGGAAGTGGGGACCGGTGGCTGGCATGTATATGATTTCATCAACAGGAAGCCAACCTAACATACATTCTATTTGATTCGCAGTGATGGAGCGGAGGCAAAATATCCATTATGCGACCCCTTCTGGCATGTTGAACCCGTCGACCCTTTTATAAAACTCCTCTATGAAGATTTTCCCTGTCGACCCATAGTTCATGTACTGAGGATGATGACATAGATGCTTGATCATCCACATTTGTAGCAACAAGTTGCAACCTTCAAAAAAGTCCACTCTGGCTTTGCAGGCCATGAGATATCGAAATATTTCAGACACTATCATGGGTGCGAGGGTGCTTTTGGCCTGAGTAATCAAAGTGTTGACAACCCCCACTATCCGTACGTCGATATTCCCATCTTTCCTGGAAAACACTAGAAGACCCAAAAATACCACCATGAAAGCGAAACATCTATGTTTTTTCCATTTTAGTCGATTCCCTTTGCTGTAAATTTTACTTTCTGGATTGTTGAACCCCCCTATGTGTCCGTATCGCTGGTTTATGAACTGTGGAATGGAAAAACTAGCTGCCAAATCTGGGTATTGGACCCCCTTCTTATCTTTAGCAAATCTAAAAACTTGTGCGGAGTGACGGCTCTTGGGGTAACCAGGTATTTATGTCTCAACGCTTCGGAACTCCCAACATAACCGTCTATCTCTTCCAAAATGGGTGTGAGTTCAAAGTCTGAGCAATGAAACACATTGTGAGCTGGATCCCAAAACGTAACCAGTGCCTTTATTATGTCTCCTCTAGGCCTGATCTTCAATAACCCGGTGAGACCCCCCCAAGTAAAGGTTGACCACATCTCGTACTGATTCACCCAGATCTTCCCACCACATATACAGTTCCAAAGGATCTTGGTCATGACCTTCATTGGCAAGTTTTGACTCGTGCTCATTCTGCACATTTAAATTAAAGTGATTGGTTTAAAACAAAGCGAATTTTACAAAAGAGGTCAATTTTGCAAACATTTAAATAACACAGCTACTTTTGCAAATACGGCCCTTCAGCATTTTGAAAAGGAAGATTTTAGTGTTGTGCTTGTTAGGTAGCCAAAAATTTGAAAAAGGGCAGTAGGTGGTTATTCTTGCAAAAACAGCCTTACAACGTCCTTTTGGGGACATTTTGGGCTATTTAGACAAGAACGACATTACCTAATTTTATTTAAGACAGAATAACAACAATTCATTTTTTGGGTTATTTTTTTCAAAAATGGAGTTGGACCCGGTGAGGGTTGCCTACGTATCCCATATCCGGTGAGAGTCAAACTTGCGTAGTTCAGGCAGTTTTGACATAATAAAATATTTTGAAACCATTTTCCTTCTCTTTTTTTTTTCTTTTTTTTCCTTTTTTCAAAAATTTCGGCAGAGTTTCGGTATACTTTGCAGGATTTTTTCAAAGGCGGGTAATTATCTCTCTCATACCTCAATTTTATTTTTCAAAATTCCTCCCTATTCTAACAACCGATCAATATGCAAACCGAAGCAAATAATTGCACAAGTAGCACGTACAAATGCATCGGGATGGTCTTTTGATTCTAAGGTCCACCTGTCCTAGACGGACCCAACCCCTGTGTTGAGTCCCCAAAGTCAAATGCATATGATGCAAACAAGCGTTTCTACTAGGGATCCGGCATGAGGCTGAGTTACTCAAAGTTTAAAAAACCTGGGTATATTGTTCTAGACTTGGTGTACCCGAGCGGACAACTCGAGCCGGGGGGGCTATGTACAGGGAACCAAAAGGCCATCCAGCTTTGTAACTTGTCTGAGCCTCTTTCTTATTTCAAGGTATGACACTAACAAAAAGAGGAGTCACGCTAGCGTGCACATCCCCGAAGATGAGAAGAGAAGGGTTTCGTAACAGTTTATATACAATTCAAATAATATCAAGGCGGTAAAAAGCGGCATTTAGCACATTAGGCTCAAACATGTAAAAATCAGATAATAAATGCCAATTATAACAGTTATTCTAAGCTCGAATTCTAGAACCCTAAACCAGAGATTCTGGGTTCGATCCCCAGCAGAGTCGCCAGAGCTGTCACACCTCCTTTTTACACTCCCGGCAGGGTATATGGGAGTTTTTTCAATTAAAGTGACACTATTCGAAATGGGATTATTTAATTTATCAGAGTTGCCACTTGGGATAGTTTATTTGGTGTCCCAAGTCACCGATTTATTTTAAAATCCCTAATCAGGGAAATTTCGACTTTATTTTAAAAGTCTGCGAACCAGAAATTCTAAGTAGGAATTCTGTTAACCCGGGAGAAGGTGTTAGGCATTCCCGGGTTCCGTGGTTCTAGCACGGTCTCTTAAACCATTAATATTGGCCTATTATCTGATTTATTACATGTTTTAAACCTATTGTGTATTTTTAGCTTTATAACCACTTTTAAGTTAATTATTGTTACATATTGCGAATCATGTCACGGGAACCGTATCCACAATCAACAACATGTTTAATTTTAAAAGATTAAATTGTGGCCGGATACATAAATGTACCCCCGAATTTTAGTAATTAAGCATCACAACTACGTCACAGGAACCGTACTCGTAGCTATGACCATTATTTAATTAACGCGCCTAAAGCAAACTACGAAAGTGTGGAGCATTTTATATACTAATTTTATTTATGTAAGGGCCATAGGTTATGGATTTTATTTGCGTATGGCGCACCTCGACTTATTTACTAAAAGGATTAGCTCTTGATCTAATTTCGTGAGGGCCATGTATTATAAGCTTTAAGCATGGCACACCTCAAATTATTTTAAGAAAAGGGTTATGCATTTTAAAGGCAAGCTAAGATGCTCCTATTTTAATCTAATTTAAAACTAATTATCACAACCACGTCATGGGAGTCATACCCGTAGTTGTAATAATTTAATTGTGTGCCTAAAGCAAAACTACAGAACATTCAAAGGGGTTTTCTATACTAATAGGTATTAGCTTGAGGGTCATGGATTATGGAGTTTGATTGCAAATGGCTCACCTCAAATCGTTTTTTTTTTAAAAAGTACTCAATTTGCTAGTAATTCACTGGTAAAGAAAATTAAACAAATTCATGCCTAAAGGCAGACTATACATGTTCCCAAAAATTCGATTACTAATTTACAATTCAAGATTACAGGCGAGGGTCCAAATTGTGAGATTAATAATAAGATTAATAGTGGGGTGGACGTCTTTATTTTTGAACGTTGAGAGAATCATCATAATCGGTCATACTCAAGTTAATTGATCAGAACTCAAAGAAAACTAAATACGATTAGCTTTGAAACCAGGTGTGATAATTTAGCAGATAAGAGAGTCAAGTATCTTAATTACGAGCATATGGGTCAGGGATACAATTCCATTTCTAAAAGAAGGATCAGGCCCTCAACAATTGCTAAAATTCTTTATTGGGCTGATGATTGGCCTCGACTAAGCCCAATACAATTGAATCAAAGCTTTTTAATACAAATGATCAGATTTGTAGTAATTATCTAGTATAGCAAATAATATAACAGAAAATCATTGACACTTAAAACTTCAAAAAAAATCAACTAGAGTCTAACATTTACAAATTTGGCCATTTTTTCAAATACAACTCTTGATAATTAAAGCCTTCCAATGTACACAAAGTCATTTGCTGTAATGAATTATACTGTTTGATTTAATCTTCAGCTCCAAACCTTTTCAGTGACTTCCAACCCCTTCTTTTAGCATTAGAGCTTACCAATCTAACCAAGTAGTGGTCAGATTTGCAAGCTTCAGTTAATAAGCAATAATAAACAACTCAACACACATTCATAAAGCTTCAAATAAAGAAGAATATGGTAGAACTCCTATGCATCCTATAGCTAAATCTGCTTGACCTTTAACAACATTTTCAAACTTAAAAATATATTAAAACAAAAAGGACATTTAGTAACTGATGCCTTTATGATATTCATGGCTAACATAAAGTTTTGTGGAAAAAAAAAAGAAAAGGAAGAGAAGAAGGCAGCATATGTAGCATGTTTCCTTTGATTGAAGATGTCCCTAGACCATTTTCAACATCCTCATACTTCAAACATTACATAAGTTAACCAAAAATAACAGAATGCAAAAAATAATACGGATTTAAAACTTTAAAACATGTTGGAGTCCCAAAATCATTACAAGAATGCACAATTTAACTTCATTCATACTCAATGTTCAAGAAAATCAGCCTTTCATTCAAAACCAAGCTCAAACTAAAGCATACAAAGTTCAGAGAAAAATACCTAAAAGAAAGGGGGAAATTAGCTTAAAGAAACAATGAATCTGCAGTAGCTCAGCTCAACAACTAGTCGTAAAACCAAAACCCAAAGCCTTGTTCCAACCTCTGAAAAATTCCCGGCAAGACCCCAAAAATAGCAAGAAACTCAAAAAAATTCTTCAGAATCTTTTTGGAAAAGAGCTGGTTTCAGGCGTTTGTGTTTTTTCACCCTTTTTTCTGTGCCCTAATGATTGGAAGAAGATCTTTTTATAGAGGATATTTTAGGACAGCATGCTTATTTTATTTCACTCAAATGCACCCGTTAACTTTTGATTTAAAACAACTGGACCCCTGCCCCAAAGAATATTCCTTTTCTAATAGAATCCTTGTCAGCTTTCTAGAAGCTTCCTTAAATCTTATCTAACTTCAAACCCCAACAGCCTTTTTTCACTGTTTATTGTTCTATTGGTTCAAACCTAGTGGTACTAGACCTCTAGGTCACTTAAAACCACAAGTCCAATTGTACTTGGGCCTGGGCACCAAAGACCCAAATCCAAACCCAAACGGAATCAATTTAAAGAAGGTTTAAACAAACAAGCTTGGACTAAAACGGGAAAATAATTTTTTTCTAAAATAGAGTACTCGAGAATAAAATTAACAAACTGTAATTAATCTAATTAAAGAGTTATTAACACCGATGAATCAATCATGAACCAAACTAAACAAATTTGGACAAAAAAATTATTAACACATAAAAGGTTATGAAAGCAGGGGAAAAAGTGTACCAATTAGATCGCCAATAACTTCAGCCACTTGAGAAAAGGTAAGAGAATCCACTAGAACTCCAATGAATCCACGAAACTCGGCCAAATAGTGAGAATTGCAACACGAATAATAGCCGAACTTTCATTCATGGCTAATGATTCATGTAGCAATTTCCACTACATGCCTAGGACAAAACGAGATAGATGATTGAAGAACTTGAATCGTTTAAAACTATTTTGCCCGAAATCTGGCCAAATCCATGAGACAAAGTGTCCTAGACATCAAACGTAGTTATTATGTTGAAGAAACTGGGGAATTCACGGGGCTTTGCTGAGAATTGAGGGTTTAATCCGAATAAATTTGGGCAAAAAGAGGAAAGTTTGGATATTTATTTTGTGGATCTACAATTCGAAAGGATTGAGTGATCCTTTGGGGAAATCAATGGCAGGATATGAACGAGGGGATGATGGAGATTGGCTAGTTAAAATTTGGAGGGATTTGGAGGTGCTCCGCCGCCGTGAGACGATTTTCGGGCGGCAGAGATATGGTGGAGGCGGGCGGCGATTCCAGAGAAGGGAAACCTAGGTTTTGGTTTAAGGGACTAATTAAATTAATGAAGGTAGGGGGAGGGGGAATTTGGTCATTTAAAGGGTTGGGATAAATGAAACGACAGAGTTTTGTCACAAAACTACATCGTTTTTGGAGTGAGAGGGCTGACCGGGTTTGCAGGGATTGGGCCTGGGTCAAGGGGAGTTTTGGACGGGTTTTGGGCATTAAAATAACCCAAACTTATATTAAAATCCCCCTTCTTCAATTAACCTCTTTTATTCCCTTTCTTTTCTTTTTATCTCTTTTTTTTCTTTTTTTTAATTAAAAATCCTAAATTATCTAAAATGTGAAGTTAAAATAATTAAATAATTATAAAAATTATAAACATCACTTAATTCTAAATTAAAAGAGAAAAAATCAATAAACTAAAAATTAAAGAACAAAAAATATAAAAATGAGCTATTTTTTGTGATTTTCAAATTTCTATAAAACAAATAATCACTGATTAATTCTAAAAATGAAAAAATAAATCCTAAATGCAATGAATGATTTTTTGGTATTTTTTCATGATTTATATAAAAATTAAACATGCACAAATATGCAAATAATTAAGAAAATTCTAGAAAAATTCCTAAAAATGGCAAAAATTAACAGAAAAATCTATTTTCTTGGGATTCTGTAGGAGTAATTCATATAGGGCAAAAATCACATGCTCACAGTGTGTACAATCACTTTACTCTCCACCATGTATGATCTAAACATGTCAAAAGCAAAGACCACAGCAAAGAACTCTTTTTAAGTAGTGGCATAGGTGACTTGAGCATCATTCAACATCCTGCTTGCATAGTAGGTGGGCCTAAATATTTTATCTTTTCTTTTCCCAGAACTGCTCCCACAGCTACATCATTAGCATCACACATGATCTCAAATGACTGGCTCCAATCAGGTTTCACCATAATAGGAGCACTCACAAGCTTTTCCTTTATCAATTCGAATGCTCTTAAGCACTCCACATTAAAAACAAACTTGACATCTTTTGCTACCAATGCAGTCAACGACTTGGTAATATTGGAAAAGTTTTTGATAAACCTCCTATAAAACCCAGCATCTCCCAAGAAACTCCTTATGCTCTACACAGAAGTTGGTGAAGGGAGCCTAGCAATTACATCAACCTTAGCTCTGTCAACTTCAATTCCATGTGCAGTTACTTTGTGGCCCAGGACAATTCCCTCTTTCACTATGAAGTGACACTTCTCCCAGTTAAGAACCAAGTGAGTGGCTTCACAATGTTCAAGCACGAGCTCCAAATTCATCAAGCAATCCTCAAAGTCATCACCAAAGAGGGTGAAATCATCCATGAATACCTCTAGACACTTCCCGTTTAAATCGGGAAATATAGACATCATGCAGCTCTGAAAAGTGGTAGGTGCATTACACAACCCAAACGGCATTCCCATGTAAACAAGAATACCTGACGGGCAAGTGAATATGGTCTTCTCAGCATCTTCTAGGGCAATGGATATCTGATTGTAGCCTGAGTACCTATCCAAGAAGCAGTAGCATCCATGTCCAGCCACTTTCTCGAGCATTTGATCAATAAAAAGGAGTGGGAAGTGGTCTTTCCTTGTTGTATCATTCAGCCTTCTATAATTAATGCACATTCTCCACCCAGTGATTGTTCTTGTGGGGATCAAGTCATTGTCTTTATTTTTCACCTTTTGTCATGCCTCCCTTCTTAGGTACAACTTGCACTGGACTAATCCACTGGCTATCAAAGATGGGGAAAATCACTCCTGCATCTAGCAATTTGATGATCTCCTTGTGCACTACCTCCTCCAAATTTTTGTTCAACTTGCGTTGGGGCTTTACCACTGGCTTGTTATTTTCTTCCAACAAAATTTTGTGCATGCAAATGGTTGGACTAATTCCTTGGATATCAGCTATGCTCCAGCCAATGGCCTTCTTGTGCTTTTTCAGTAGCTCCACCAGCTTTAGCTCTTGTGTACCTGTCAAGTTAGCAGAAATAATCACAGAAAAATTGTTAGTTTCAAGAAAAGCATATTTCAAGTGAGTGGGGAGGACTTTCAATTCCACATTAGGCTTAGAAGCCTCCTCTTTTAGTTCCTCCTGATTAACCACTTGATGCTCAATTTCAAAAGCTTCATCCTCTTTCTTTATTTCGGGATCTTCATCATCCACTGTGCTAGACTGAGTAATACACCTCTCTAGAGTATCCTCCACAAGCTTGTCAAACTTGTATTTTTCAGTCAATTCCCCAACAACATCTAGCTTGAAAAATGAGTAGGTGAATGCATCATCACCGGGGTATTTCATCATCCTCTTCATCTAGAACACCATTTTTTTGTTACCCACTCTGAGCATAAGCTTCCCTTCATAGATATCAAGTATAGCTCTACCTGTATATAAAAATGGCCTACCTAGAACTAAAGGCACCTTCTTGTTCACCTCCATATCAACCACAATAAACTCTACGGGGAACACAAACTTATCCACCCGCACTAGAATGTCCTCAATAATTCCCTCAGGTAGAATGGTGGTTTGGTCAGCCAGTTGTGGGACACTAGTATTGATTTGATCACTCCAAGCTCACCTTCCAGTTTCTTGAATACAGAAGAAGGCATTAGATTTATAGATGCACCAGAATCATAGAGGGCCTTGTCAAATTTTTATCTCCCCAACGAGCACGGTATGGTGAAGCTTCCTAGGTCCCCACACTTTTGGGAAATTTTATTTTGCAATATGGAACTACAGTGGGCATTTAGCTTGTCCACTATTGTTTCCTCTAATTTTCTCTTGCTGGACAGGATTTCCTTCAAGAACTTTGCATAAGTAGGCATCTGAGTGAGTATCTCTGTGAAGGGAATGTTCACATAAAGTTGTTTGAGCATCTCCGAGAATCGCCCAAAACATTTGTCAAGTTTCTCCCGCTTCATCTTTTGAGGCAATGGTAGAGCTAGCATATGTCTACTTTCTTCAATCTCCTTTTTTACCCCAGTACTCTGGCCTTTTTTCTCTTCACTCTTTTTCTCTGGTGGGGTCTCAGTATACTTGTTCACCACCTTGGGTCTAGCTTTCACCACTGGGTCAGTCAATGTTGTGCCACTTCTCAGAGATACAACTTTGATTGTTTCCTTTGTGTTCTTTTTAGTATCAGAGGGAAGATTCCCAAGAGCCCTCTCCGATAACATATTTTCAATTTGTCCCATTTGTCTTTCTAAATTCCGGATCGTCGTGCCCTGAGTCTCAAATTTCTCATTGGTTTTGTTAATGAATGCCTTCGTGAAATCTTCCATACTAGACTGATTTGGTTGTTGTGGCTAGTATTGTTGCCTCTGCTGGTTTTGAAAACTTGGTGGTCCTTGACCCTGGAGTCTAGGATTATTTTGCTGCCATGAGTTCAGACTCCCACTAGGTGAACTCCACGAAAAATCTGGATGTTTTTGACACATAGCATTATAATTGTTCCTACCTTGGTAGTTTCTTTTATTAAAGTTCCCCACAGAGTTGACTTCCTCAGCTGTAGCTTGACACTCATGTGTAGGGTGTCCCAATCCATAGATGTCACATCCCACATGTGGTTGATTTTGCACCTAAGCTATCGTTAGTTGCTTGATGTCCTTAGCCATAGCTGCAATTTGGGCCTGCATTGCTACCGATGATTCTACTTGGTGCACCCCCGCTGATCTTCTTCGATACCCTTGGTCAGTGGACCATTGTTCTATGTCTTCAGATAGTTCATTCAGAAGTGTGACAATCTCTTCAGGAGTTTTCTTCATCAGAGGACCTGTAACCACACTATTCAGCAATCTCCTTGTCCTGGAGTTGCATCCATTGCTCCATTCCGTTATAAGGGCACCTATACAATATTTCCTTAAATCTTTCCCATGCCTCGAACACTGTCTCCCATTCACTTTGGTTGAAATAGTGAATCTCTTTCCTCATCCGACCAGTCTTAGCAGTAGAAAAATATTTTTCTAAGAACTTGGTAGTCATTTCCTACCATGTACGGATAGACCCTGTGGGTAGACTTCTCAACCACTTCTTTGCATCATCCTTAAGTGAGAAAGGGAATGCTCTAAGGTAGATAGCATCATGTGATGCTCCATTATAGCGGAAAGTGTTCATAATTTGTCGAAGTCCATCAGATAGTTGTTGGAATCTTCATTGGGTTTGCCTCTTGAATATACAATTGTTCTGAATGGTCTGGATGACTCCTTGTTTGAGTTCAAAATTGTTGGCATCAATGGGTGGGGGCCTCACACTAGATTGTTGGTGGTGGTACAATGGTCTAGCATAATCTTCTAGAGATCTCCCAGGCCTAGGGGCTACATCTTCAAATTCATCTTCAATCATGTTTCGGTTGGGATTGAACCTTCGATCCTCGTCAACTGTTTCATTCGCAATTCTTCGGGTTGCTTTAGCTGCTAATCGTTCTTCCTGTTGGTGAGTTGCCTCTCTCGCAGCTAGATTCACATCCTCTTCGTTGTTCACCATTGTATTTTGAGTCGAAGTCTGACCCAGCAACAATTCGCTCGATCCTTTCTCCCGTCTTAACTGCCGCAAGTGCTTATCTAATTCTGAATCGTATGGCACCAATTCCTTAGAAGATGATCGAGTCATACACCGGACTTAACTAGTTGTCTACACGTAGACGAGAAGAGCGTAAAAAAAAGAAAATAAAATAAATTGTTCTTGAAATAGCACCAAACATTAATTCAAACAGTATTAATCACCAATCCATGCCTGTCACGCAGGCGACCTCGTTCCCCGGCAATGGCGCCAAAATTTGACGAGCGAAAAACACAACACAAAATTATTGCTCGCTAGTCAAAGATAATATAGATTTATTATCGTATCCACAGGGATTGAATTTAAACAGTATTGAAATAATCTTCAGTTAATTACTATCCAGAAAATTTAACACTTGATTTGATGACTATTACTACGATTAACTACTAAAAATTAAACAAATAACAATTGATCACAAAGGAGAGCAGATGAGCAACGAAGAAATATCAATGAGGGGAATAAGGGTATTTGACTAGATAGGTGCTAGATAATTGACTCGAGATCTAGTTCTTGAGTTAATTCACCCCATAATATGGTTTATTCTCACGAATTCAACCGATAATTAGATTACACTTGAAGTTAATATTTCTCTTTCGATTAAACGTTAATTTTGGTAATTAATCCAATTGAAGCACGGTAAACAATTGCAACAATAAAATGATGGTTATGATCTAAAGGTTAACTTCTCACGAATATTCCCCTATTTTCTAGTTCGATTAACAATTCAAGAGGCTCTTTCGATTACCTAATTGAATCACGAATTTGAACTAGAGCATAAGATGTGAAGAAATTCAATATCAAACTCCTCTTTTAACTAAGCAAAATAATAAATAAATCACGCTATAAATTAAAGCTCCATCAATTAATTCTAAATTATCAAGAATCGAATCCCTAATCAAGTTATTGAAACACCGTATCTATCAACACCCTAATAAATTTTACTCCATAACAATGGAGTAAAACATCTCAAATAAGTGTAGGAACAATGAAAACATCAATTCAAATGATTCGATACAAACTCCCATATTGCACCGATTGCAGATCGAAATATTGATGAATTCTAGAGTCTTTTTGCCTTGGTTGGTTCTCCAATCTTCTGTAGGTCAAAAGTCCCCTCAAAATCATAATTTTGATGTATTTATATCGTGTAGAAACAAACCCGGATGAAGCTACCATTTCCAAGATGAAGTAGGAAACTACTTTGTGATTTTTTTACACCCACGCCGCACCCCGCACCGCATGCCACGCCTCGCTTGTGGAGATTATCAGTGGGCATGTATTTTTCCAGTAAGGCAACTTTTTTTCACTGCTGCGTCGCGTCCTGCGATGCCCTATGTGTCACGACAATGTCATTTTCTCAGAGCAAAATTGTTTCATCCTTTTCTGACATCCAGACTTGGTACACGACCCCCGAACACGATCCCGACTTAACTTATTGGGCTTTTACTCAGACTTCAAAGCTCCAAATTGATCGATTCAGCTCCAAATTAACTTTTTAGCTCGGAATCACTTCCTGCAATGCATATAACACATAAAAGTGTAATACACTATCATTTAAGCTCAAACACACATAAAATACAGTAATTAGAGTGCAATACTACGGCTAAAGCATAGGTTTCTAGCTTACCATCAGTGTGCCCGTGTCTATCATCTCTTATAGATGTACGCAGTTCACCTCGCACTTCTGGAGGGCAGTACAATGTAAGTTGTGTACGCATGTAGAGTTGAGCATAAAATTTCATCCCTAGATGGATGGACAGTCCAAGCGCACTATTTAGATATTGGAGAATATGCTTCGTGCTTGTGTTATAGATTTGGGGGTTCTTGGGATCAATTCTTGCCACTTGCGAAGTTTGCCTACGATAATAGCTACCAGTCGAGCATTTCGATGGCTCCCTATTAGGCATTACATCCGAGGAAGTGCAGACTTCAAGTTGGATGGTACGAGTCGGGGGAGGCTCGGTTGTTGTGTACAGATTTAGTACAGGATGCCTTGGATAAGGTCAAGATTATTCAGGATCGACTTCACACAGCTCAGTCCAGGTAGAAGAGTTATGTCGACCATATAGTTTGTGATGTTGCATTCTTGGTCAGAGAGAGTGTTGCTCCGAGTATCACCCATGAAGGGTGTGATGAGGTTCGGAATAAAGGGCAAGTTAAGCCCTAGGTATATCGGACTTTTTGAGATTCTTTGGAGAGTGGGTGAGGTGGCCTACAAGCTCGCATTACCACCTAGTTTGTTAGCAGTCCATCCAGTATTCCACATGTCTATGCTCCAGAAGTATCACAGCAATCCGTCCCATGTGTTAGATTTTAGTTCAGTCAAGTTGGACAAGGATTTGACTTATGATGAGGAGCCGGTGGCTATTCTAGCCCGGCAGGTTCGACAGTTGAGGTATAAGAGTTATCCTTCAGTTCAAGTGTAGTGGAGAGGTCAGTTGGTCGAGGCAGCCACTTGAGAGTCCAAACCGGGCATGTGGAGTAGATATCCACACCTTTTCACCAACCCAAGTAATTTTCTATGTTCGTTCGAGGATGAACAGTTGTTTTAGATATGGAGAGTGTGATGACTCGATAGGTCATCTAGAGTTTTAAATCTTAATTCTGTATTTTGAAACCTCAAATAGCTCCTTTTAGCCTTCCTCGATTTGGGTGCACAGTCCGTGCCTTTTTCGGAAATTTTTTATGTGAGAAATTGATTAAAATGTGAATTTATGCCTTAAAAATCCATTTGAGTTAACTTTGGTCAATGTTTTGAGAAAATGGACCTGGATCCTTTTTTGACGGTCCTAGTGGATCCGTATCGTGACTTGGGACACCCAGAATCGAATTCAGAAATCCCTAGCTCGAGTTATCGCAATTTTGTTAAAAATTTGAAGTCTAAAGGTTTAAAGACTTTATAAATTTGACCAATGTTTGACCTTTTTGATCCCGGATCCGTATTTTAGTTCCGAAACTTGGAAGCGTCCCATTACCATATTTATGACTTATCTGCAAATTTTGGTGTAAAATGGATTTAATTTGACATGATTCGGACGTCCGGTTGTTAAAATAGAAATTCTTAAGTTTCATTAAACATTTCATATGATTTGGTGTCTGATTCGTAGTTCTAGCTGTTATTTTGGTGGTTTTATTGTGCGAGCAAGTGTGTATGAGGTTTTTGGATTTGCGTGCATATGTAATTTGGAGCCTCGAGGGCTCGGGTGAGTTTTGCATAGCCTACGGACCATTTGAACTTAGAAAATTTCTGGTTTCTTGAGTTGTTGATGTATCTGGTGTCATGTGCTTCACGATCGTGAAGCCTTTCTTGCTATCGCGTAGGGGAGTCTGGGACAGGGGAGGATTCTCTTTATCGAACACGATAGTTAGGTCGCAAACGTGGAGTGTTGGGGGTTTTACCTTTTGTGAACGCAACCAGCTTCTCGCGAAAGCGTAGGGGTATGGGCCTGGGAGGGGGATCTGACTGTTACTCTTTGCGAACGCGGCTCTAGGCTTGCGAACACGGGGGCAGGTGGGTTTAAGATTTTGCGAACGTGAAGGGTAACTCTCAAACGTGTAGGCCAATGAGCTGATGTGCTTCACGATCGCGTCAGGCCTTTCACGAATGCGAAGAGGCCTGATACCCAATGATTTAAATGTTTCAAAAACGGGATTTCTCTCATTTTTCATAAACCTTTCATTAGAGTTTGGTCTAGAGGCGATTTTGAAGAGAAAACGCAACACCAATTCATAGGTTTATACACTTTAACTCATTTTCTTCCATTTTAAATATTACCCATTAATTTCTAGCCCTAATCCTAGTTATTCTATGGTAGAAAACTAGGAATTTAGGAAGAATTAGGAGGTTTTGCGAATTCGGGACTTAGACCTTAATTTGAGGTCAGGTTTCAAAATTAATTACATAATCGGGCTCGGGGATAAACGGGTAAATGGGTTTTGGTTTGAACCTCGGGTTTTGACCTAGCAAGCCCGGGGTTGACTTTTTTTTACTCTTTGGGATAGGTGTAAAAATCCTATCTTTATGTATTGAAATTGATTTCCTTAGCATTATTTGACGTTATCGAGTCGATTATAGTTAGATATGAGTGGTTTGGAGATGGATTCTAGAGGAAAGGCCCCAGTAGAGCTTTGACTTCACTGCGGAGTGAGGTAAGTGTCGTGGTTAACCTTGACTTGAGGGATTAGGAGTTGTTTGCCTATTTGCTACATGTTTAAATATTGGGTACAACGTATATGTGAGGTGACGAGTACTTATGTGTTGTTGTTGGGTTAAAGCATGCGGGCGGGACTTGTTTCTTATGATTTATTTCCTTCTTTGATTATGATATTCATGCTTAGACTAGTTTATTACTTAATTGATCCTTCTTTCCGCACTTATGAACTATTTGTGATAATTGAATATTATTGGAAGTTGAGGTTCGGTATTATGGAACCGTTGATGATGTAAAGTTTATTCTTGATTATTCTTTCTCCCAAATGTTATATATTCATTATTTCATGGTAAGAGAGAGAGTGCTAAAGCAGGAAGGGTGTTGTCATGCCGATTATGTTTTGAAATTATTGATTTATACATAGTGAGGAAGAGAGTTAAAGCACAAAAGGTGATGCCGTGCCGTATTTATCGTTTCATGATGAAATTGAGAGTAAAAGCACAAAGGGTGATATCATGTCGTATTTATTATCTTATGGAGAGATTGAGAGTAAATGCACGAAGGGTGATGTCGTGCCATTATTTCTGTTCCATAGTGAGGTTGAGAGTAAAAGCACGATGGGTGATATTGTGTAGTCTTTATTCATCATGTTTATCCTTTTTCATTTGTTGAAGGTTATTTACTGTTTCATGTAGTTGTTTCCTGTTATTACATCTCGCATTTTCATACGTTTCGTCTTCAGTTAATTAATGTAGACTCGGGGATGAGATCATCTTGACATTAAAGTATTTACGCTATTTATAACAAGTGATAAATAAGTGTTACGAAAGATAAAGGGGTACACGGATTAAAGAAAACGAGTTTCGTTGAAAGTGGCCAATTTAGAATAAAATACGGGTCGAGCGATAATACCCGATAATTATGAACTAATATCATGCAAGGTACCATATGACCACGGTTGTATACTATATAAAGTATATATGAAATATTTTAAAAATTAATAGAATTTTAAGTAAATTGTAGTAATTTTTAAATTATGCGGGTAATTGATTAATTACTGGGTAACAGAACATTACTTAGTTAACTAATAAGTAAATACAAAAATTAATAAAATAACCCTCAAACGTGGCAAGAAGCCACAAACCAACAATGACTCTTTAAGTCTATATCCTAGGTGGCTATCTATGAGATATCCAAATTATACAACTAAATGGATTGTTATCCTAATTCATTTTGGGGAAGGGGTAGAACGTTATGCCTTTCAAGTTAGCAAAATAAAACCTTACCTTTCTTAGTTTGAAAGGTTAAGAGCTAAGGAAGGCTTGGTATGATTTATTTGTAAAAAAAAGTCTAAACCAACAATTTGCTTGTGGGGTTAAAGCTAAAAACGTAAGAACAAGAATCCATTCATCCAAAAAAATTCCAAAAACCAAGCCAATTTCAATCCTCAAGGCGCAGAAGCTTAAATCGGAATTTTTGGGTCTAAGTTTAATCCACGAAGGTTTTCAACGGGTTAATTATACGGAGTTGTTCCTACTTCAGATATGTTAAGGCTCCCCCTTCTTTCTTTTGGTATGGTCCAAATTATACTGAAGAAACGAGCAAATACACAATTTCTATGAATTGCTCTATTCATAGAAATAGTAGGGGTGTCTATATTCTTGATTCCCCATGAGAATTATTATTATCTTTTGTTCATGGGTCTCAGAATAATATACAGTTGGAAAAGTTTATCCGGAAGGAGTATTGAATTTTTTACGTATTTTTCATGCATTTCACTCATTTATACATGTGCATTGACCCATGACCAGATGGCGTTATATACGCGTATATATGTAAATATATGTACATGGGATATGGGAAAAGGTTACGGTGTTATATACGCATCACCACCTGATCAGCTGGTATATGTTGATGATGTGCCCACAGTGGCCGAGATGATATGATGGGTGCCCTCAGTGGCTTGATGATATTATGTACACTCATACATATGCATGACATGACATTTATACGCACGTGCATGACATTATAAACGTTTCAGAATTTACAAATTTATTCAGGTTTAAAAATGTGTTTCTGTATTCCATGTTTCATCTATGTCTTTTACGTACTAAATTTCATGCCTTACATACTCAGTACATTTTTCGCACTGACGCCCTATTTCACGGGGCATGCGTTTCAAGCCTGCAGGTGCTGGTAGGCAAGCTGATGGTCCCCTTTCTTAGGATCCCTGATCAGCGAGAGTTGGCGTGCTCTATTTGATCCGGAGCTGCTTTTGATTTTGGTACGATACGTTTGTATATATATGGGTATGACATGGCTCAATCTCGTCTTTGTATAGTTATATTTCTGTTAGAGGTCTGTGGATAGTATGTTTAGTTGGATTGTATGTGGCCTTGTCAGCTTTTAGTTTTGGACGTATAGTTGTCTATAGCAGCCTTGCCGGCTCGCCCACTATATTCTACATCTATACGTACATATACCTTGATGGCAAGTTTCCTTCACGTATATTATTTTCGTAATGCAGCAGATATTTTTCAGGTTCATATCTTAGATGCATGCTTAGGGGTGTTTGACAGGTAGGACTCAGGCACCCATCGCGACCCATCGAGAATTTCGTAGTTGATTTGGTAGAATAATTCTCAATTCGGAACTTTAAGTTGGAAGAGTTGGGAATATGTTCGGGTTGAGTATCGGATGGTCTAAGAGCAATTCGGTGCTTATTGTCAGAAGTTTGCATTTTTAAGGTTTTTGAATTTGCTAAGTTTGACTTAGAGTGGACTTTGGTATTATCGGAATTTGGGTGGTGTTCGGGGACCTTGGATAGGTTCATTTAGTCGATTCAAACTTGTGTGGGAAGTTTGGTCATGATCCAGAATGGCTAAGTGTGATTCGGATGCGTTCGGCTAAGTTTGAAGGTTTGAAAGTTAAGAGAAAGATTTTGGTCGTCGATTCTTGGTTTTGATGTTATTCATAGCATTTTGAGTGCTTGGATAAGGTATTGGGACTGGCTTGCATGATTGGATGAGGTCCCGGGGCCCTCGAGTGTGTTTCGGGATGGTTTCGAACCAATTCCCTTTGATTTGCAGTTTCTGGTGTCAGGGGCATGCATCGCGATCACGTAGGACGTATTGTGATCGCGAAGGGTTGTGTGGAGCTAGAGAAGACTTTGTTCGTCGCGATCGCAGGAAGGCATCACGATCGTGTTATGGTCTGACTGTTCTTCACGCTAGCGTGGTAAGGGTCGCGAATGCGATGTGTTAGCGAGGTGCCTGGATTGAAGGGTTGTTCATCGCGATCACGAAAGAGAATTTTGTGAGGCTTGAAGGATTTGGCCTTCGCGGAGCATGGCTTGTGTTCATGTAGGCTTGGTAGGTTGAACTTCACGATCGCGGTAGGGACCTCACATTCGCGAAGAAATATTTCTGGGCATGGCTGGTATGGCCTTCGCAATCGCGAGGGTGCTTCCACGATCATGAAGAGGAATGTATGGGAAGTGTATAAGATATAAAATCGGGATTTAGCTTATTTTCATCTAATTTTCTCATTTGAGCCGATTTTGGGGCGATTTTGAAGGGACATTTTCGTTATCTATCACAAGGTAAGTGATTCCTACTCATTGCAATTCATTCTAGAATTCTTGTCACTAACTCTCATGGAAAAATAAATCCCACAAAGAAAAGAGTTGTACAGTACAAAATAAAGTAAAATAAATATTTTTTTAATGAAAAAAACAAAAGATATGAATCCTTTATTCCAATTGTTCCTTTTTGATTGAAATCGATAAGTAATAAGAAATAAAAAATATTTCAAAGCGATTCAATTTCATAGTAATGCAGTAGTATAGGAAGTATTCTGATTTCCGTGAAGTTACAAATTAGAAAAACTCGAGAAATTTTGATTGAATCATGATACAAATTACAAAGAAGAAAAAAGACAGAATAATCAATTTATGATGAAAACAAAATAACTGCTAATTTTGTGTACATATGAGCTAAATACATGGATTATGTATGAATTTTAACATGGAAATTGGTACAAATTGTGAGATTTTGGAAGAAAACCTAGAAATGGTATTTTTTAGTTTTGACCACGAAATTGAGCATGAAATTTAGAATAAGTTATATATTTGAATTCGTGGTGCTAAGGGTACTATTTATCTTCGAGAATTTTCGAAATCCGGTGTGTGGGCCCAGGGGTTGACTTTGTTGACTTTTTGTGTAGAGTTGGGAATTGTCTCTAATTGTTAAATTACGAGTCTTGAGTATGTTTTGATTGGTTTGCACATTCTCTTATTTGTTTCGGATCGTTTGGCATTGGTTTGAGGTGTTAGAGAGGCGTTGAAGCCGGTTATCAGATTGTAGAGCGAGGTAAGTCTCATGTCTAACCTTGTAAGAGGAAATTTACCCCGTAGGTGCTATATTTGTTACGTGCTATGTTTTATAGGAGCTACGCAGGTATGAGGTGACGAGTGTCTGTGTGTATGCTAGATTATTGGTTATGTCCGAGTAGACTTAGACTCACACCATATTATAATTGTACTACTTAGGTATTTAAATGCTTTAATTTATATTTTAGTCTGAGACTCGACTTGTGTGGAGTATCAAACTTTCCTATTTTAGATACTTGATGCACTACTTGATTAGTCGCAAAAATTATACTTCCTTTTACGGATTTCTCCCACGTTGTAAGTATTTATCCAAAAAGAATTTAATTTCATAACTCATACATATGTTCGTGAGTTGGGCCAGTGACCCGTCAAGTTTAACTATCCTTATGGGATCGGGTTTAATGCCTCAGCGGTACCATTATAGGATCGGGTCATTCGTCTCGGCAGTATTATCAGATGTATCCATGGATCGGGTCGTACGACCTCGATAGTGTACAATATTTTATGGATCGGGTCGTACGACTTCGACAGAATCGTATGTAATATTCGATAGAGAGTCGATGAAATAATAAGACTTAGTCTTATTGCCTGCAGGGAAAGAAGCCAACCTATGAGTCTTCCTTGCTTAAGATTTGACATTTTATTTGTTATTGATCATATACATATCCCATTCGAGGTAGTATTCAGTATTTGAGGATTTCGTATCTACTCTTCTATTGAGGGTCGTGTTATGCACATATATCTGTTTCCGTTGGTTTTACTTGCTATGTTGCTTACATGTCTACTTTTATTGCACTTTGATTATTGTATCACTAGTAAGTGTCGATGTTGACCCCTCGTCACCACTTCTTCGAGGTTAAGCTAGATACTTACAAGGTACACATTGATTTATATACTCATATTATACTTCTGCACTAATTGTGAAGATACCGAGACGGGTACATTCAATGGTTATCTAGACTTATAGGCGCCACCGTTGAGGAGACTTTGTGGTTAGTTGCATTCCATGTTACGATCCGCAGCATACAGAGTCCCCATCCTATTCATTTATTATATGCTATTTATTTTCTATTCCAAATAGTTGTTTTAGTATTATTGTACATTTTAGTAGATACTCATGCACTTGTGACACCAGATTTTGAGGATTTAGACTATTGTTCTTGGGTGTATTTCTGTTATGATATTTGATATTGTATTTTGATCATATTTTAATTTTGAAGATAATGTTAGTATTTTATATGAAAATATAGAAATTTCTCTTAATTATTTTACCATTATTTTTAAAATATATTATGAATCATCGATTTTCTTGTTGATAAATTGTGGGCTTGTCTAACGTCAGTGTTGGGTACCATCATGGCCTATGATGGGATTCGGATCATGACAACTTGGTATCAAAGCACTAGGTTCACTTACGTCTCACGAGTCATGAGCAAGTCTGGTAGAGTCATTTAGATCGGTATGGAGACGTTTTTACTTATCTTTGAAAGGCTACAGGACTGTTAGGAGAACTTCTCTTCTTGATTTCTTATCGACGACTTGATTTTGGTTGAAGCTTATGTCTTTAGTTCTTTCCTACTCATTCATATGCGATGTCGGGCATCCGATATCAATTGGGTACCGACGAGTTGTTGTGATGCTACAGACGTAGTGCAAGTTATTTTGCTTTGTGTTAGGAGGGTGGACTACTATCATCGCCTCGTAGAGAGGTGTTCAGTCATTTTAGCCCAGTGTTGGTGTTGCCCATGGTTTTGGGGCTATACACAGCGTATTGTGATGTTTCATATGTTGTTATCGAGCAGTGCTGGCGTAAATGGTAGGGTATTTACTAATATGTCGCGGTAGTGAATAATTCGGGAGAAGGATTTCATGATTGGGAGTTTGGTATTTGTTCGAGTACAGGAGAGGCATTTGGGCTATGGATGTTCAGGCTTTGGCTGATGGAGTTGGGAGATTGGGTATTTCCGAATTTGGTGGAGTTCTTGCTTGTGTTGTTGTGTAGTCATCCTTATTTGAGTGCACTAAGACTCTTTAGTATAGTGACCTTCATTTGCTAGTCCTTGGGTATACAATATTGCAAAGCGGTACTTAATAAGGGACTATCGGAGATGAAGGTATTGAGACTTCAGGGTCGAACTCGTGTTTCTAGTGGTGATGGTTCGAGGGAGATGATCCTTGAGGAGGCATAGAGTTAATAGCATTCTATTTGTTTAGGTGCTACAGAGATAGAACGATTTGGGGCGGCATTATTGGTGGCAGAGGATGAGAAAGGACATGGAGGGTTATGTCTCACGGTAGTTGAGAAAGGACATGGAGGGGCCCATTGTCATGCATTTCCAGCCAGGCTAGAGGTAGCTACTTCTAATGTCGTGATCACAAAAATTGTTTCAGTGTGCCACATAGAGGTTTCGGTATTATTTGACCCAGGTTCCACTTATTCATATGTGTCACCATACGTTGCTTGTTATTTGGATATGCCCTATGATTCTTTAGCTATGCCTATTCATATATCTACACCGCTGGGTGATTCTGTTATTGTGACCGTGTGTATCTATCGTGTGTGGTGACTATTGGGGGATTAGAGACGAGAGTGGATCTTTTACTGCTTAGCATGGTTGATTTTGACGTGATTTTAGACATGGATTAGTTGTCACTGTGTCAAGCTATTTTGGATTGTCACACTAAGACCTTGATGTTGGCGATGCCTATGTTGCCTAGGGTTGTGTAGAGAGGTTCACTAGATTATGTCCCCAGTAGAGTTGATTTCATTTTTGAAGGCACAATGGATGGTTGAGAAGGGATGTTTGGCATATTTGGCCTTCATGGGGGAATGTTAGTGTTGATGCTCCTAACGTTGAGTCAGTTCCCGTAGTTAGAGACTTCCCAGATATATTTCCTGTAGACCTACCAGGCATGCCACTCGACAGGGACATTGATTTTGGTATTGACCTGGGATCGGGCACTCAGCCCATTTCTATTTCACCGTATCGCATGGCACAAGCCGAATTGAAAGAGTTAAAGGAACGGCTTCATGAGATGCTTGATAAAGGCTTCATCAAGCCTAGTGTGTCAGCTTGGGGTGCATCGGTTCTATTTATGAAGAAGAAGGATGGTACCATGAGGATGTGTATCGACTACATGCAATTGAACAATGTTACAATTAAGAACAAGTGCCCACTACCGTGCTTTGATGGCTTATTTGACCTGCTTCAAGGTGCTAGAGTGTTTTTGAAGATTGATTTGAGGTCGGGGTATCATCAGTTTAAGATTCGAGATTCTAATATTCTAAAGAGGACATTTAGGATCCGTTATAGTCACTACGAGTTTGTGATGATGTCTTTTGGATTGACCAATGCCCCAATGGCTTTTATGCATCTGATAAAGAGTGTTTTCCATCCGTATCTTAATTATTTTATCATAGTATTCATTGATGATATAGTGGTGTACTCACACAGCTGGGAGGATCATGAAAAGCATCTTAGGATTGTACTTCAGACTTTGAGGGAGAAGAAGCTATATGCTAAATTCTCCAAGTGTCAGTTTTGGCTTGATTCGGTGACGTTCTTGGGCCACGTGGTGTTGAGTGAGTGTTACACCCCATATTTTCGTACGTGAGATATGTCGTAAGTCAATTGATATAAGATCATAAATGATCATATTTGAAAGTACATAAAGTAAGTTAATCATGTTAACTTGAAGGTTACAAATATTTAAGATCATGAACTGCAAGTACCAAGAGGGTTGGAAGACAAAGAAGCTAAACAAATTGAAGAAAATAAGTTCCGTCGAAAGTCGACAATTGAGGATGTTATAACATGTACTTTTGGGGTGAGACTAGGTGCTCAAAATGATAAGGAGGTTATGTTATGAGTTATGTTAGTGGTATGATAGTCGTGTGTTATGTTTTGAAGTCAAGCTAGTTGTGGAGTAAAAGTTGGCAAAGGTCATCACAAGTTACATTCATAAATGTGCTGGAATTTAGGTCAAATGTATCTGAGCTTAACTCCCAATATACTTAGAATTACAGAATGATCCACCTACCAAATTGAAGATCTATGAGTGTAGTTTCTAACGCATTAAATCTTTTGTCAATACAATATTGGAGTAGAGAGATATTTGTGTTTTTGCGAGACTGTACAGACTACATAGGTGACAAGTAGGTGTGTCACCTACTTGCTTAAATGAAAGGACGAAACATGTCCACAAAGAAGCTATCTTGGGTAGAACAAAGACACTTTTAAGGGAGGATTTCCTTCGGATATTACACTCATAATATAGCAAAAAAATCAGAAGTACACCCCAGCAAAATTCTCCCAAAAATTCAACACAAAACCCTAAATGATTTTCTCTTTTTTTTTCAAGTTCTAATTGGAGAAAAACCTAAGGATTGAAGAACCAAGATAGGAGCTGAGATATTCACCAAATAAGGTAAGTATACTGCACTCTTTCATCTATTTTTCTGCTGTAAAAGTATTGAATTCGTTCAATAATTAAAAGAACACATGGGACGGTGATCAGAAGCGTGAGTTCGATTTGTTCAACTTGTAATGGTCTGTTTTGTGGGTTGTTTCATGTTGCTGTTAGGTTGTCTCCTTTTCTATGATTTTTGTGGAGTTTTGAAGGATAAAGGGTGTGGAGAAATATTACATAATGTCAGTATGGTTGACTGGTCGTTCGTCGTTACATTTTTGAATTATTCGACACTACTAGGGTTGTCGTTTTGTGTATGAACGGATTTGGGTGTGTGGGTTGTTTTGTGGTATTTTTGATGGATATAAGATTGGAAAATGATGTATACATGTTGTTATTATTATGTTCTTATTGTTGGTGGTGTTATCGAATTGGGATGACGTAAAGATTATAGGGGAGATGCTGCCCGTTTTATTACAAGATAAGCTTGTCGTTCGTTGTGTAATAGTCGTACCTTCCAAAACTTAATGATAATGTTATTATCGTTGTTGTAGATTAAGGTGAGGTGAGATGAGTTCAACATGGTTATTGAACAGATTATGATGAGGTATATTAAGGCTAAACCTTTCCTTCAATTTGGCATGATCCCGTAACTACATTCATTTGATAACGAGGAAAAAAAAGAAGTTCTTATTCCTGAATTTATGTACATTATCCTAGTCTCATAAGCTACAGTATTCTCCCTTATCGGGACTTCATATTTAGTTTATTATTGTCTTCTTTCAGCCAATACAGCAGAGAGTCTATATATATACAGTATTACAGTATTTTCACCACCATCGAGCTATAATCGGTGGGCAGGCCCCTATCGGGCAACCTTTGATCAGGTGGTAAGTTATACACCGAGCCTACTGTGGTCGAGCGCCTATGAGCTAGCCCAGAATAGCCGAGATACAGAGCCTAGTATGGCCGAACGCCTATGAGCGAGCCCATTACGGCAGAGTAGTTACACATATCGAGCCTTATAGGGTCGGACAGCTATTTTACTAACTATATTGAGAGAGATGAGTCAGTATCAGCAAGTAAGCATACATTCAAATTATATTTGACTCCCAGGTACTTTCAGTTATTATATTATCAGTTCAGTTTTAGTTTTTAGTTATTCTTTTGTTGTACATACTCGGTACATTATTTCATACGGACATCCCTTTTGTTGGGGACAACGCATTTCATGATTGCAGGTCCTGATAGACAGCTAGATAGACCTTCCCAGTAGACAAAGTCAAACATCAGCTTGGTTGGTAAGCTCCACTTCCTCGGAGTTACCGGGTCTATACCTTGGAGTCCATTTTATATATACAGTTTGATGGGTAGGTCAAGGCCATGTCCCCACCATGATACAATTCAGTTATCCCTAGAGGCTTGTAGACGAGTCTTGTACATTTTTTATATTAGTATTGTGGCTTTACCAGCCCTATATAGATGTTTAGTTTGGTATTGCTGGTTGTAGACGTTATTTTTAGATGATTCAGAATATGGCTTCATCAGCCTAAGTTGAGGGTTACCCCTCCAGAGTTCACAGTTACAGAGTGGTAAGCTCGGTCCAAGTATGGCACCGGGTGTCGGCCACGCCTTTTCAGGTTTGGGCTATGACAAACTTGGTATCAGTGCAGTTCTATCCTATGGAGTCTACAAGTCATGTCTAGTAGAGTCTTGTTTATGGGTGTGTTATGCACCACACTTATAAGCAGGAGGCCACGGGGAATTTAGGACTGTCACTCTTTCTTCTTACTCTAGATCGTGTGGTAGAGCTCAGTTGCAAGAATTCAAACTCCTAAACTTTTATTTTATTCGTAATACACGATAAGCAATTGAATGTGGTTGTAGAAGAGTTGAGTCAGAAGAAATCGATTTTGCATCATGCTTACGATGAGTAAATGTGAGGTCTTCAGCAGATCATATGTGTACTAAGACGTGTAAGCTTCTTGGTAAGGATCCCTAAGGCATGAATATTTATCCAGCTATATGGTAAAAAGAAACAAGTGAATCAGAAGGTAGATACAAGTTTCAATAAGTAAAAGAAGCAAGATGGAGAAGGATACGAGTACCCAGTTAGTAAAGATTATCAGTATTTACAATTTAGGTAGAGAAATATAAGCATTCTAAGTTACTTTCCACAGTGATAGAGATATATGCAATTGGCCACACCCATCTCAGTTATGCCCTATGGGAGCTAACATTTATAGTTTAAGAGAAAGATGGAAGATCAGGATTCAGCTGGTTAGAGTAGCCCAAAATGGTGGATGGATTGTTAGTATTATCTAACATTTCCGAATGATGGTGCAAACGTAGTAACAGATCTCCTTGTGAGACACCTAGATGGTGCACTTTAGAATAGAACAGTCAGATATGAATACTAGAATGTTCAAAATTTCAAAACATAAGCAGTGGAATCCTAGAAGGGATAAATATTTACCTTCGTATGGCTCCCGTCCTTGGTCAAGAGAGAATGTTAGGCAACTCAAAGAGTCAGTAAATGGAGCAAGGGGAGCTAAAAGTGAAATGATGTTTTGTTGAAGTTTTCAGAATAAGGTAATAGACAGATATATTAGCCGGAGAATAAGAAGAGAGTAAATGAAGTATTATGAGTAAGATGTAATAAATTGGTGATAACGGTAAATCAAAATATGATAGGATGATAGAGTATATAGTCAAGTGAAGGAAAAGACAAGAGGTGACAGGCCTTGAGACCATAAAGAGCATAAGCCATAAAGTCATATTCTTATTTCAAGAAATGAGTTGGTGACTCCAACATGATTACTAGAAGGCTAAGCTAAACCTTCAGAGTAATAGAAATTAGTATGGGATAATAAGCAGAAAAAACAAAATCGAACATGATTTATGGACCGAAAGATTTGATAATAGTCGACATCGTGAGAATTTCAGAGACAGTGTTCCGACAAAAATAGAATGGACAATAGAAGAATAACCTTTAAAGGTCATTCAAGAAGACGCTCTGCCAAAGCAAAAACATTGAGCAAAGTTAAGCTTAAGGGACTAAGTGTGCCAGTTACACTAGGTGTCACCCTCGTGCGTAAGGAAATTCAGTTATCCCTGGTAGAGAAGGGTTCTGCAAGGTGAGTAAGAGTCAATGAAGACGTGAAAGGACGCCGAAGATGAAGAGGTAAAATATTTATAGGTAAATCTTCATAGCATTAACTGTTAGTACTCCCCTAAAGGAGGGAATATGGGGTGATATGGTATTAAGTCGGAGTTAAGTGATTCAAGTAACTACGTAATAGTAAAGAAAAAATGCAGTAAAAAGGCGAAAGGAATGAGATTGCATTTATTCAGATCCTATAGATATGTTACGACTCCAGAACATTATGCAAGCATGATGTCGGGAGAGGCAGTAAGGGTTCCCACACCAGATGTTATTGATAAATAAGTGCGAATGAACATTTGATACATTAGGAGCCAGTGCAAAATGTAAGTTAAAACAAAAGACATAACCCAAGAGAGGTTACGCAGAATATAAATATGAGCATGGACTGCTGAGTAGTTAGTAGTTGATTAAGGAAGAGCTTAGTTATGGCTAGACAGGAGGTCTCATATAAATCAGTAGATCATGCAAGATAAACGTAGTAAAACCCAGCATAGGAAATTCAGTCTCGCATATACGACATCGCAATCCTTGAGAAATATTCAGATAGGAGTTGGGGTAGTAGAAGGTATGGTATATGTTACGGAAATAAAAAAGAGTGTCACTAGGGAGACAATCAAAATTTTAACTCAGACGCAACCCTACGAGCACAAGGGTGTGGAGGTAATGTAACTAAGGATAATGATAGGTGAGTAAGAACATCAGAAATTTTGTGGGGTATACAATGTAATAAGTTCGCAGTTGTACAAGAGTTACAAGGGTTCTCCCTAAGTACTACAATGAAAGACTAGCTAAGGAAATAAGGAAGAAGGCTTAAACCTAAGCACAATAACCTAAAGTGGAAATGGTCGTGTAACAACAGTATCACAACAACATTGTAAACACTCCAAAGGAAAGTGGCACCTACCGTGGCTAATGAACGGGAAGTAAAATTAAAAATAATATCTGAGACAATATGAGTTGCATGAAAACTCTGGTAAGCATGGGCACTAAGATAAGCCGAGTAATCATGCAACAAGTGGCAGAACGACCAGGAAAAGTAATTGCTTACTTTTTAAAGAAAGTTGAGAAGGCGCGAAAGAAATTATTCGATCTATGACCCAGAGTTAGTTACATCTTGAACGCACTTAAGATTTCAGAGTATTATCCATGCAACATATATGTTGACATTCCTACATCTATAGGAGACTCCGGTATAAGTTAAAAGAAAGAATTGAGTTCACCTCACAAACAAAGGCTTGAATTATTGAAAGAATATATTATGGATGTTCCATAGCGTCCACCAAAGGCAAAAGTAATAACTAATACCCTGAGCCACAAATCGGAAGATAGCTTAAACCTACATAAAGGTTGGGAGAGAAGAGGAAACTAAAAAGTTACATCAGCTAAGTGAATTAGGAGTCTTATTATTAGACCCGGCTGAATATAGAAATCGTTATTCAAAACACTGCAAAATCACTCATAATATCAGAGGTACAAGAGAGATATTACAACAGTCATATTCTATAATGACTCTATGATAAAGCCAGTTAGAAGAGTACCAGCCTTATAAGGAGTAAGTATGAAGCTCCCACTAGATTGTATATGCACCAAAGGTGCAAGTATTATAGTAGAGCTTCAAGTTGTGGATGTGAATTACACCTATGTTGAAGGGTAGTTATGAAACAGATAGAAAATACGATGCAAGATGTAAAGGTAAGTAAGGTAAAGGTAAAGAAGGTACAATATACTCAAGTGCAAAAGGTTGTGAATAGTCCAGACTTCAAATAGAGGGTTAGAAGCACTGTGATTCAATATCCACAAATGATAGTTGTGTCGTCAGTGGCATATCTTCTAGCCTATGGTTTCTAGGTACAGAGAGGTCTAGTTAAGATAGTAATGAAGAGTTAGAAATGACATGATGTCTCGCTTGAGGTTCCAGAATAACATAAGGAAATATGTGGTGCTATCAAGTTAAAGGAAAGTTGCGAGTAGTATAAACAAATATGTGTAGGTCGCAAGCTAAAGTATGACAAAGCGACAAGTTTTTAGGTACACGGGAGTAAGGATAAGAAAAGGTAAGTGAAAAGGTGACGAGAATAGGTAAGCCCTCGAGATTAAACACATCAAAATAATAGAGCTGATGGTTTTCGTAAGTTATAAAAAAAACTTAGTACACCTTGAATGAATTTGGAGGAGTTTAAGACTAGGAGCATTTAGATAAAAGGGAATATTGCCCTGGTAGTAGAATAAGGGTGTAATTGTGATAAATATTAAGAGGATGACATTTAGGCTTTCGATTGAGTAATTATTCAAAGAGAAGAGATTTCATGATTGCATAAGATTAGAATACCCCCATAAGATAAATCATGTTGGTATGCGATGGAATATGGTTATTGAAGTATAGAATCATCCCTACGTGGATCAGGCAAATAACTTTAGTGGTCCCCATATGAGACGTGAGCCCTAGTGACAATGTATTACATAAGAGGTTTCAAGTTATCAGTGGTAGATTATAGATCAACATTAAGGTAAATCAATAATAGGCGAGAAAAAGTTCCAAAGTATGAGATGAGATTAGGCCGTCATTCTTAAGATGAACAGTAATGAGGAAGAACTAAAGGACTTAGATTTATACATATAGGATAAGCAGCGAGAGAGAAACCTGGAGTTGGTAGCAAACCTCGGTATTAATAAACCGAAGTAAGTGTTATGGTATTGTATAACCTAACTAGATATAGTAAAGCCATAAAGATAGATATAAAAGGGTATGAAATAAGATATAGCAACAGTCATAAGTTCAACAAAGTCCTGAGCGAAGTACTTCAGTACACCTATAGATGCCAAGAGGGACAGCTTGTCATAGTTTTATATATGTTCACAAAGTGAGGCCTAGAGATTGGATAATAGCTAGAGGAAAAAGCAGAGAAGAGTCGCATAATAGGGATAGAGTCGTACATGCTGCACAACACAAGGTAGCAACAGTAACGAGATTGGAAGAATTCCGACCACAGGTCGTGGTGTGAGAAAGGGCCTAAAGGGGGGAATGCCCTGGGCTTTGGATTTAGTCACAAACTAGTTGCCTAGATGTCAAGGACAGTACTAAGGTATTCATAAGAGATGTAGGTTATGAGACTGATAAGTGCATTAGTCAACATTTGAGTACGAATGTTCCAAAGTGGGGAATGATGTACACCCCAAATTTTCGTATGTGAGAGTACGTCGTAAGTCAATTGATATAAGCTCATAAATGAGATCATCTTTGAAAAGTACATAAAGTAAGATAACCATGTTAACTTGGAGGTTACAAATATTTAAGATCATGAACTGCAAGTACCAAGAGGGTTGAAAGACATTGAAGCTAAACGAATTCAAGAAAATAAGTTTCATTGAAAGTCGACAAGCTGGGGATGTTATAACATGTACTTTTGGGGTGAGACTAGGATGCTCAAAATGATAAGAAGGTTATGTTATGAGTTATGTTAGTCGTATGATAGTCGTGTGTTGTTTTGAAGTCAAGCTAGTTGTGGTGTAAAAGTTGGCAAAGGTAATCACAAGTTACATTCATAAATGTGCTGGAATTTAGGTCAAATGTATCTGAGCTTATCTCTCAATATACTTGAAATTACACAATGATCCACCTAACAAATTGAAGATCTACGAGTGCAGTTTCTAACGCATTAAATATTTGATCAATACGATATTGGAGTAGAGAGATATTTGTGTTTTTGCGAGACCGCGGAGACTACATAGGTGACAAGTAGGTGTGTCACCTACTCGCAGAAATGAAAGGACAAAACATGTCTACAAAGGAGCTAGCTTGGGTCGGCCAAAGAGCCTTTTTAAGGGCTGATTTCCTTCATATATTACACTTATAATATAGAAAAAAAAATCAGAAGTACACGCCAGCAAAATTCTCCCAAAAATTCAACACAAAACCCTAAATGATTTTCTCTTCTTTTCAAGTTCTAATTGGAGAAAAATCTAAGGATTGAAGAACCAAGATAGGAGCTGAGATATTCACCAAATAAGGTAAGTATACTGCACTCTTTCATTCATTTTTTCTATTGTAAAAGTATTGAATTTGTTCAACAATTAAAAGAACTCATGGGACGGTGATCGGAAGCGTGAGTTCGATTTGTTCAACTTGTAATGGACTGTTTTGTGGGTTGTTTCATGTTGCTGTTGGGTTGTCTCTTTTGCTATGATTTTTGTGGAGTTTTGAAGGATAAAGGGTGTATAGAAATATTACATAATGTCAGTATGGTTGACTGGTCGTTCGTCGTTACATTTTTGAATTATTCGACACTACTAGGGTTGTCGTTTTGTGTATGAACGGATTTGGGTGTGTGGGTTGTTTTGTGGTATTTTTGATGGATATAAGATTGGAAAATGATGTATACATGTTGTTATTATTATGTTCTTATTGTTGGTGGTGTTATCGAATTGGGATGACGTAAAGATTATAGGGGAGATGCTGCCCGTTTTATTACAAGATAAGCTTGTCGTTCGTTGTGTAATAGTCGTACCTTCCAAAACTTAATGATAATGTTATTATCGTTGTTGTAGATTAAGGTGAGGTGAGATGAGTTCAATATGGTTATTGGACAGATTATGATGAGGTATGTTAAGGCTAAACCTTTCCTTCATTTTGGCATGATCTCGTAACTACATGTGTTTGATAACGAGGCATAAAGAGAAGTTCTTATTCCTGAATTTATGTACATTATCCTAGTCTCATAAGCTACAGTATTCTCCCTTATCGGGACTTAATACTAAGTTTAGTATTGTCTTCTTTCAACCAAGAGAGCAAAGAGTCTATATATATATATATACAGTATTACAGTATTTTCACCATCATCGAGCTATAATCGTCGGGCAGGCCCCAATTGGGCAACCTCTGATCAGATGGTAAGTTATATACCGAGCCTACTATGGCCGAACACCTATGAGAAAGCCCAGAATAGCCGAGATATAGAGCCCAGTATGGCTGAGTGCCTATGAGCGAGCCTATTATGGTAGAGCAATTACACATCCTTATAAGGCCGGACAACTATTTTACTTACTATATTGAGAGAGATGAGTCAGTATCAGCAGGTAAGCATACTTTCAAATTATATTTGACTCCCAAGTAATTTTAGTTATTATATTCAGTTATTTTATTTCCTTACATACTCGGTACATTATTTCGTACTAACGTCTCTTTTGCTAGAGACACTGTATTTCATGCCTGCTGGTTCTGATAGACCGCTTGATAGACCTTCCCAGTAGACAAAGTCAAGCATTAGCTTGGTTGGTAAGCTCCACTTCCTCAGAGTTACCAGGTCTATACCTTGGAGTCCATTTTATATATACAGGTTTGGTGGGTAGATCAAGGCCCTGTCCCGACCATAATACAGTTCAGTTATCCCTAGAGGCTTGTAGATGAATCTTGTATATTTTTTATATCAGTATTATGGCTTTACCAGCCTATATAGATGTTTAGTTTGGTATTGCTGGTTGTAGACATTATTTTGAGATGATTCAGAATATGGCCTCATCAGCCTAAGTTGAGGGTTACCCCTCTCAAGCTAACAATTACAGAGTGGTACGCTCGGGCAGAGTATGGCATCAGGTGCCGACCACGCTTCTTCAGGTTTGGGGCTTGACAGTGAGGGGATAAATGTAGATCCAAAGAAGATTGAGGTAGTTCAAAATTGGTCCAAAATGACTTCAGCTGTAGAGATTCAGAGCTTTATGGGTTTTACAAGTTATTATCGCCGTTTTGTAGAGGGTTTCTCGTCCATTGCTGCACCTTTGACTAGATTGACCTAGAAGGGTGCTCTTTTTAGATGGTCTGAGGAGTGTAAGGTGAGCTTTCAGAAGCTCAAAAATGCATTGACTACAGCCCCAGTGGTTGAGTTGCCTACAAGTTCGGGATCATACACCATATATTGTGATGTGTTGCGTATTGGGCTTGATGCAATGTTGATGCAGAACGGTAGGGTGATTGCCTCCGGGTCTCGTCAGTTAAAGGTTCAGGAGAAGAATTACCTTGTGCGTGACTTAGAGTTGGCAGCTATTATTCACGCATTAAAATTTGGAGGCATTATATGTATGTTGTTCATTGTGAGGTCTATACCAACCATCGGAGTCTCCAGCACTTGTTCAAGCAGAAGGATCTTAATTTGCAGCAGCAGAGATGGTTAGAGGTACTGAAAGATTATTCTATCACCATATTATATCATCCGGGAAAGGCCAATGTGGTGGCGGATGCATTAAGTAGGAAGGCAAAGAGTATGGGCAGTTTGGCATATTTACCGATAGTAAAGAGGCCATCAGCCATGGATGTTCAGGACTTGGCCAATCAGTTTGTGATATTGGATGATTTGGAGATCATCCATGTTCTTTCTTATGTTGTGTCACAGCCATCGTTGTTGGAGCATATCAGGGCTCATCATTTTGATGATCTTCACTTGTTGGTGTTGAAGGATACAGTGCAGCGGGGTGGTACCGAGGAGGTTGTGATTGGTGATGATGATGTTATACAGCTTCAAGGCCGGATTTGTATTCCAAATGTGGATGGGTTGAGAGATTTGATACTCGAGTAGGCTCACACTTCGCCCTATTCCATTCACCCAAGTGTCACGAAGATGTACTATGACTTGAAACAACACTTTGGTGGCAGAGAATGAAGAAAGATTTCATTGCCTATGTCTCTCGGTGTTTGAATTGTCAAAAGGTGAAGTATGAGCATCAGAAACCAGGAGGTTGATTCAGATATTGGAGATAGTAGAGTGGAAGTAGGAGCACATCACTATAGATTTTGTTGTAGGCTTATCACAAAACTTAAGGAAATATGATGCAGTCTGGGTTATTGTAGAATGGTTGACTAAGTCCGCACACTTCATTCTGGTGGTGACTTCCTATTTCTCACTGAGGCATGCAGTTCAAATCATAGTTTTGGAGAGCAGCGCAATGAGATTTGGGCACTCGGGTTGAGTTGAGTTCAACATTCCACCCTCAGACAAATGGGAAATCTGAGCGCACTATTCAGATCTTGGAGGATATATTACGTGCTTGTGTTATGGATTTCGGAGGTTCATGTTATCAGTTTCTTCCGTTAGCAGAGTTCGCCTGCAATAACAGCTTCCAGTCGAGTAACCAGATGTGAGGCCTTATATGGAGGAGTTATCGCTCTCCAATAGGTTGGTTTAATCCTAGGAGGCTAGGTTGTTGGGCACTGACTAAGTCTGTGATGCCTTAGAGAAGGTGAAGGTGATCCAGGAGCGGCTTCGTACAACACAGTCCAGGCAGAAGAGTTATGCTGATAGGAAGATTCGTGATGTTGCATATATGGTGGGTGAGAAGGCTTTGCTCAGAGTATCGCCCATGAAAGGTGTGATGAGGTTCAAGAAGAAGGGCAAGTTGAGCCCTCGGTATATTGGTCTTTTGAGGTGCTTGAGAGTGCTGGGGAGGTGGCCTATAGATTTGCATTGCCACCTAGCCTATCAGGTGTTCACCCAGTGTTTCATGTTTCTATGCTCCAAAAGTATTATGGTGAAATGTTACATATTTTGGACTTCAGCACAGTACAACTGGACGGGGATTAATTTAGAGTTGACTAAGAGTTGACTTTGTTGATATCGGGTTCGGATTTTAGTTTTGGGATTTGGAGTAGGTCTAATGTGTTATTTGGGACTAGTGTGCAAAACTTGGGATCATTCGAAGTTGGTTTGATATGATTCGTCATTAGTTTTAGAAGTTAGAAGTTCACTAGTTTCATTAGGCTTGAATTGGGATGCGATTCGTGGCTTTGATGTTGTTTGATGTAATTTGAGACTTCGATTAAGTTCCTATTGTGTTTTAGGACTTGTTGGTATGTTTGGATGGGGTCCCGAGGGCCCCGGGTGTGATTTAGATGGAGTTTGGGTCATCATTAAACTTAGGAGTTTGGCTGAAGTTTCTGATTCCTAGTGCATTCGCACCTCCGGTGGATTGGTTGTAGGTGCGGGGCCACAGAAGAAAAAGGGTAAGCTTCAGGGGAAGTCCGCAGATGCGGACCTCGGACTGCAGGTGCGGCCAGGTGTGCGCAGGTGCAGAAGTTGAGCTAGGGAGGGGAGTTCGCAGAAGCGGACCAAGTTGCGTAGATGCACGCTCGCAGATGTGAGTTTTATTCCGCAAAAATGGAAGGCCGGATTTTGGAGAGCCGTAGAAGCGGCCAATATTCTGCAGAAGCGGGACCGTAGTTGCAGATTCACTGGCAGAGTTTTATTCGAAGGGTTTCATTATTTTTCTCATTTTGGGAGTTGTAGATCTCGGCTAAGGGTGATTTTTGAGGGGTGTTTTGGCATTCACAAATTTCTTAAGTCCAACAGCTTTAGTCTTATACTTCTTTTCAAGAGCATTCCACAGCTCTCTCGAACTTTTCATGATGCTATAAACATTATACAAGTCATATTCCAAGCAAATCAAAATATAATTATTGCAAAGGAAGTCAGAATGCTTCCATGCCTTTGTGGCCACAAATCGCTCATTGTCAAAAGTTCCTTCTGCCAAGATTGGAACATCCTCACGGATAAATTGCAGCAATCTGAGCATGGTAAGATAAAAGAAATCTTCTATTGCAAGTGCTTAAAGTCTGTGCTAAAAAAAAATTGAGTTATTCTGTCAGTGTCATTGCGGTGCAAATGTTGTGCAACTTGAAGATGCATTAGCCATTGCAGCAGTAGTCATTGTAATAGAATCATTTTGTTATTTCGTATTTATTGTCATTTTTTTGTAAAAAAAAAAAAATTAACACAACCAGAATTAGTAAATTGGTGAAATTGAAGCATAACTCTCGCACTTTCTCTAACTTGCATTTAGGCTATTATGCCCTAAGTGTTCAATGTAAAGTCTAGTTATGACTCCTACCAAAAATTAGTTCTTATTTCCCACTCTAAACTCTACTTTGTTGAAGAAATTAGGTCCACATAAGAGTTTAATATATTTCTAGACTCGTTGTGGAGGAAGTAAATACCTATCATACAAATGTGTGTGAAGACATGAAAGTTGCTTAAAAGAAAATTTTGATGTTCAATATCTGCATCAAACGAATTCCAAAGGTTTATTCCATTATTTGTCAAAAAGCTGAGATAAAAGAAATATTTTTGCTATATCTTTTGTAACTTTTTGGCATTGAAAAATACAAAATTTGAATACTAGCAACAATGATACTAAACTTGATGCTTTTCATCATAATTAAGGGAAGTTTCCTATATCAGCAAAAAGGAAAAGAAAAGTTTTCAAGGGTATGAACAATCTTAAAGTGTACTAAATAGCTTTGTGATCAAATATATCTAATATTAGACATGGCAAAGCACAATCAATTTTATGTTTCTCGATGTAGACATTATAAATAACATCTCTTGAAGCTATCACTATTACTACTTAACTTTAGTTTCGAGCGTACGGTAGGCCCTAATCTTAGCACCAAATGATGGCTCTATCTTAATCTGTATTTCTAATTCAGGCTATTGCTAGTTGAGAATTCAGACACTACTTGTCATTCTAAGAAACAAATGTTACTTTACAAACTAGAGGAGGAAGCACCAAAATAACTCAATCACTGTATAATACAAGCTCCTATAACCTAGTCTATCAGTGTCATCCACTCATCCCAAGAACGCCTATTTTATTACTAGCATTATAAAGTATAGCATCCTTCTTTGGATAAATAGCGGCGTTCCAATACTCTATTCACTAAATTAAACAAAGACACTTTGATAATAGCTAATACTCCATCAAAACCACACAACATACACGTTAGTGCATGATAACTAGGATGGTACATATATTATGAGAATAATAATGAAGTTGAGCATATCTAAGGTAATGACTAGGGCACAAACTAAATCTAAAACATAAAATTAGTCAAAATAATACAACAACAGCAACCAAAAAAACTAGTGGAATCCCACGAGTGGAATCTGAGAAGGGTAATGTGTACGCAGACCTTACCTCTAACTTATGAAGGTGGAAAGACTATTTTTGAAAGTCTCCCGACTCAAGAATTACAAAGAATTAAAGTTTGTCAAAATACAAAAAATTAAACTAGAAGGAAAAACAAAAAAGACAAAACCCAAACCTAGGGTTCTGTATTTGCGAAAAATGCTGAAAATTGGCAGAGGCTGACAAGAGGTGAGGTTCCCCTTCCAGATACATAAACAAACCATCTACACCAAAGAAAAACAAAACTCGACGGAAAAATGACATAGATAGATAGATAGAAGTCTGTCAGACAGACAGACAAATAGAGATAAGCCGGATAACCTGGTGATGGTGATCGATCATGGTGAAGGCACTGCCTATGGTCGAACGGTAGTCATCAAGGGTAAAATGCGATAAGTAGAAAGTAAGAAATGAGAAGATTTGGGCGGGTACTTTTATAGGTGAGCTGGAGCGAAAATTTAGAAAAGCTTACAGCGGGAATATAAAATACTAAAAATCAGCTTTCTATTAAAGTAATAGAGTATATTTTTAATGGCTATTTCTTTTAACTGCCAGTAAAAGAGCATCTATTCCAGTCAATTAATTTATTACTAGTCATATTTAAAATTAATTCCAGTTTATTTATTTTGCCATTAATAACATGTGTGGCCGACCAAAAGCGCTATTTTGTCATAAAAGCACTTTTTAAGACAAAAAATATCATTATCATAAATTTATATTTTTTTCAATTATCCTTTATTAATTTCAAAAAAAGTTCCTTTGTTTCTACCATCCTTTTCTTCTCTTTTTTTTTATTCAGTTTATTTTCATTCTCCTTCACCTATTCTTTTTGGAATAGTCTTTCTACTATAAACAAGTCTCTTCTTTTTTTGTTCTGCTAATTCTTCTTTTCTTTGTCTCCTTGTGATTACACGGTAGGTCATCTAGAGTTTTAAACCTTAAATATGTATTTCGGAGCCTCCGATAGCTTCTTTAAGCCTTTCTCGATTTGCATGCGCAGTTCAAATATTTTTCAAAAGGCTTTCATGTTAAAAATTGATAAATATGAAACTTTGCCTTAAAAATTCATTTGAGTCGACTTCGGTCAATATTTTGAGCAAATAGACTCGGATCTATATTTTGACTATCCCTATGGGTCCGTATCGTGATTTCAGACTTGGGTGTATGCCCAGAATCGAATTTAGAGGTCCTTGGCTCAAGTTATCATTTTTTATCGAAAGTTGAAATTTTAAAGGTTTAATGACTTTAATGGTTTGACCAATGTCTGATTTTGTTGATTCCAGATTCGTATTTTGGTTTCAAAATCCGATATAGGTTCATTACTATATTTATGACTTGTCTGTCAAATTTGGTGCAAAACGGAGTTATTTTGACGTGATTCAGACGTCCAGTTGTTAAAATAGCAATTCCAAAGTTTTTTTAAAATTTTCATTTGATTTGGTGTCTGATTCAGAGTTCTAGGTGTTATTTTGGTCATTTAATTGCGTGAGCAAGTTCGTATGGTGTTTTTGAACTTATGCGCATGTTTTGTTTGGAGCCCCGAGGGCTCGGTTGAATTTAGGATAGGCTACGGAGTGGATTGGACTTAGAATTCTTAGCTGGTGCAAACCTATTCTGGTGCAGGCCTCATACCTCGCAATTGCAAGGTCTAGGTTCGCATTTGCGATGAGGCTGTGAAATTGTCACGTTCGTAATTGTGAGCTACTCCCTCGCAATTGTGAAGAGTAGCTGGGCACCATGGGTTTGCATTTGCGAAGAAGTACTGGGGAGGGAAGGGTTCGCAATTTTGATCAATGGGTCGTAATTGTGGAAGTCCCAAGTTCGCAATTGCGAACAAAACCATCGCATTTGCGATGGTAGCAGAGATGGGGGACCTTTGCAATTGTGAAGGATTTCTTGCATTTGCGGGGTTCGCAATTGTCGCAATTGCGACATCTGCGCCTGGACTTAAGCTGGTTTAGATGGGATTTTTCTCATTCTTTCAAATTTTCAAATCTAGGAAACCCTAGAGGCGCTTTTCCTAAGAGCTCTTCTTCCCTAATTCATTGGTAAGTGATTCTAACCTACTTTCTTTCAATCTTCCATTACATTTCATAAGATTTCAACCTAAAATCTAGAATTTTCATGGCGGAAATTGGGGGTTTGAGTAGAACTAGGGATTTTTGTAAAATTTAAATTTAGACCTCAAATTGAGGTCGGATTTCGAAACAAATTATATAACCGGGCTCGGGGTGAATGGGTAAGCAGGTTTTGGTCCGAATTTCGGGTTTGGACCAAGCGAGCCTGGGAGTTGACTTTTGTTGACTTTTTTAATAATGACCTAAATTGAACCTTTTTCATTCGTGGGTAGTTATTAAGGCTTATTTTGAATCGGTTGATTGATAATTTGCTAAATTTGGTTTGTTCGGAGGCTTGTTTGAAAGGCAAAATCGTGGTTGAGCTTGAGTTGATCTTTAGAGCAAGGGGTAAATGTTGTGGTTAACCTTGACTTAAGGGATTAGGATTTGTTTGCCTATTTGCTACTTGTTTAAATGTTGGATACAATGTATATGTGAGGTGACAAGTACTTATGCATTGTTGTTGGGTCAAATCATGCGGGTGCGATATTTTTTCTTTGATCATGATATCCATGATTAGACTAGTTAATTATTAAATTGATCGTTCTTTCTGCATTTATGTTCTAAAGTTGAGATTGGTATTGTGGAACCATTGTTGACATAAGGCTTGTTCTTGTTTATTCTATCTCCTTGTTATATGTTCATTGTTACATGGTAAGGGAGAGTGTTAATGCACGAAGGGTGATGTCGTGTCGTATTTGAGAGTTAATGCACGAAGGGTGATGTCACGACCCCAAATACCCCGGTCGTGATTGAGCCTATCACAATATTAGACAAGCCAACCCAACAAGTACCACAGTGAATTCTTTTATAAAACCATTTTTCTAAAACTGTTTAAGTCTCAAATTTTCATAAGAAACATACTAAATCACTGAAATGTGCGGAAAACAGTACAAAAATAAACCAACATAGCCCAACAATCTGGTGTCACAAGTCAAGAGCCTCTAAATACAATCCAATCTAACTAACTAATACATAATAAGTCTACAAATGCAGAAAACTAAGATAGGAAGGAGGAAAGCAGGGTTGCGGACGTCATGCAGCTACCTTGCAGTCTCCGGAAAGCTCTGAGAATGCTAGGGACCCTCACTCTACCGCTTGGACACTTGGATCTGCACATACGGTGCAGGGAGTAACGTGGGTACGCCAACTTAGTAAGTAACTAAAGTAAATAAGGTCTGAGTGCGGTGATGAGCAGTTAAAAATCATATATATAAGGGTATTCAACAGAATATCAAGTCAAACTCACCAGTTTAAAAGCCAGTTACTTCGTAAAACTTTAGTTTCAATTGAAATACTTTGAAATTATTTACTTAGCAGTTTTCAATAGAGGCTTGTTACAAAAGAAGAGTGAAATCAGCAACAATGTCATAAATGGGCCCCTCGGGCAAGGTATCACTCATAAATATGGCCTCTCGGGCAAGCCTCGCAGTCACTCGTGACTCAGCTCTCATCACACAGTACTCACACTCAGTACTCCGGCTCAATAATATCTCATAATAGTAATAATCATAATAATTGTTGCGGCGTACAACCCGATCCATAGTTTATAGTTAACTACGCTCACTCGGGATGTACAGACTCTAGAGGGGCTCCTACAGCCCAAGCGTCATATCGCTGATATATATATATATATATATATATATATATATATATATATATATATATATATATATATATATATATATATATATATATATATATATATATATATATATATATATATATATATATATATATATATATATATATATATATATATATATATATATCATTGCGCCGTGCAACCCGATCCATATAAGTATCGATGTGGCGTGCAGCCCGATCCATAATATATACATATAATATTACTACGACGTGCAACCCGATCCGTAATATTTATAATCCTCACCATTAGGTCCTCAACCTCTCTCAGTCATTAACCTCACAACCACTCGGGCATAACAGTGGAAATCAGGGAACTCAGCCAAAACAGTTTTCACATTTTAAGAAGTAGAGTGATAAAAACCAGATTTAAACAATAGACAGGCAAAACATAACTGAAGATATGTGTTCAAAACAAATAGAGTGAGTAAAATAGTTAAAATGCCCCTAAGGGTCTCAACAGGTCGGCACAAGGCCCCAAACATGGCATACAACCCAAAATATAGTATCAATCTCTAAAATACGGAATATCATAAGATTTCAAATCAAATACGCGGTTTAATAGTTGCTACGGGACGAACCACGTCACAATCCCTATCGGTGCACGCCCACACGCTCGTCACCTAGCATGTGTGTCACCTCATTTATCAAAACAATACGAAATACCGGGGTTTCATACCCTCAGGTCCAGATTTACAATGGTTACTTACCTCAAACCGGATGAGATACTACTCTGCAATGCCTTTGACTCTTTCTTCGGCCTCAACTTGCGCCGAATCTACCCAAAATCAGAATCATAACATTAGAATATGCTAAGGGAACGAAGCCCATGCCAAAATAATCAAATTATACCAAAATTTCCGAAATTGGTCCAACCCGACCCCCGGTTCCACGTCTCTAAATTCGATAAAAATTACATCAACGGAATCTTTATCCTCCCACGAGTTCATACATAACAAGAATACTAAAATCCGACCACAAATGGCCCCTCAAATCCCTAGATTAAGGTCTCAAGTTTCCAAGCCTTGACTCCCCAATTTTAGGCTTCAATTCCCCCAAATTTCATGTTTAATTACGTAGAAATCACAATAGGATCAAGTATTAAGTCCATAATTCTTACCTCCAAGAAGTTCTCTTTGATTCCCTCTTCAATCTCTCTCAAGAAGCTAAAACACCGAGTTAAAAATGGTGAACTTAGGCCGAAAATCGTAAAAATGGCCTTTTTAAACATTCTACCCAGCTATTAAATTTACTTAATCACGATCGCGGGAAATCCATCGCGATCGCGAAGCACAAACTCTGCTGGCCCAAAATTTACCTTACCCGATCGCGAATATTCCCACACGATCGCGATACACAGCAGCTTACATTCACGCGATCGCAGCTCCAGCTACGCGAACGTGAAGAATAGCCTAGATGCCCCCCCTAAAAAAAATCCTCTATGCGATCGCGAGCCTCCTCACACAATCGCGAAGAAGGAATACCTGCAGCAGATCTAAAGCAAAATCTGCAACTTTTTCAAACATGAACTTGATCCGTTAACCACCCGAAACTCACCTGAGGCCCTCGGGACCTCAACCAAACATGCCAACATATACCATAATATCATTTAAACGTGCTCCAACCTTTGGGACTCTCAAAACAACGTCAAAACACCAAATTTACATCGGATTCAAGCCTCATAATTCCAAAAACTTCCAAATTTCGCTTTCGATCAAAAGGTCTATCAAACTTCGTCCGAATGATCTGAAATTTTGCACACACAACACAAATGACACAATAGACCAACTCCAACTTCCGGAATTCCATTCCGACCTCTATATCAAAATCTCACCTATCGACCGGAAAACGCTAAAATTCCAATTTTGTCAATTCAAGCCTATATCTACTCCGGACCTCCAAAACACATTCCGATCACGCTACTAAGTCCCAAATCACCTCCCGAAGCTATCTTAACCATCAAAATTCACATCCAATCCCTTTTTCACTTAAGTCAACATCCGGTTGATTTTTTCAATTTAAGCATACTCAAAAGAGACTAAGTGTCTCAAACCTTACCAAAACCTCTCTGAACTTGAACCAACCAGCTCGATAACACATAATACAACTGAACAAGGCAAGAAGAAGCAGAAATGGGGGAAACAGAGAGGTAACTCGTGAAACGACCGGCCGGGTCGTTACAGGTGATGTTGTGTTATATCTATTATTTCATGATAAAATTGAGAGTAAAGGCACGAAGGGTGATGTCGTGCCGTATTTATCATTTTATGGTGAGGTTGAGAGTAAAAGTACGAAGGGTGATGTCGGGCTATTTTTACTCATTATGTATATTTGCTTCATTTGCTGAAGTTTTACTAACTATTCTTATTATCACTCCCTCTTGTAGTTAACATATTTTGTACCCCTTCATATGTCCCCTCTCAATAGTACTAGTTAATTCTTTATTTGTTGTTATGTTGTGTGTATATTTCCATCTATACAGGTTTATTTACGTGGGTGTCATGTCATAGCCTCGTCACTACCTCGTCAAGGTTAGGCTCGACACTTATAGAGTACATTAGGTTGGTTGTACTCATACTACACTCTGCACTTCTTGTGCAGATTTTGGTAGGGGTCCTAGTTGTCCGTGAGTCGTATCAACTCGGGTTGGCATTTGGAGGCTCGAGGTAGATCTTCTAGCGTCCGCAGATCTTGAAGTCCCCTTCCTCACTCCCTATTTATTGCTCTTTTCATTCGAGACAGTTGTACTTATTTCGAATCCTATTTGTAGAAACTCTAGAAGCTCATGAACTTGTGACTCTAGATCTAGGTTGTACTTAGATATTATTGGTTTGTATGCCATTTCATACTTCGTTTTAGTTTCATTTCGGCTTAATTGATATTACTCATTTGAATTAATTAAAATTGGCTTAAAGATCCTCTAACAGTTGCTTGCCTAGCAAGTGAAATATTATGCACCATCACAGTCTCGAAGGTAGTAATTTCGGGTCATGACAAGTTGGTATTATAGCACTAGGTTTTCTAGGTCTCACAAGTCACGAGCAGGCTTAGTAGAGACTGGAGGATCGGTACGGAGACGTCTGTACTTATCTTCCAGAAGTTATGGAGTGTAGGAATAATTTCACTTCTATTCTTCTTTGTCGTGCAATTTTATTCTCTTATTGATAATTGAACTTTTCTACTCTTGTTATCTCGAAGATGGAGAGAACACGTACTGCATCTTCAGTTGGACAACAGCCGGAGCCCCAGTGACAGCTCTTACTAGGGGCAAAGGACGAGGCCGAGGTCGCACCAAAGTCGAGGCAGAGGTAGAGCTCAACCTAGAGCTCGAGCAGCAGCACTAACAGTGGATCCTCAGGTGGATTTTGATGAAGAGGTTCCAGCTCAGACTGTACCTATTGGACCAACTCAGGTCCCAAAGGGGATCATCTCCACCCCAGTGCTTCAGGACGCTCTAGTCTGTTTGGTGGGCCTTATGGAAAGTGTGGCCCAGGCCGGTACATTTCATGTGGCACCAATTGTCTCTCAGGATGGGGGAGGATAACAGACTCCCGCTACCCATACTCCATAGAAGATGGCTCCCCAATATTAAACACCAGCAACCCTATCCAGCTGGTGTAGTTCAGTCGATTGTTGTGGCACAAGTTGGATAGGCCTGCCATGTCTTTTGAGGGCTTATTGAGACTGGACAAGTTTACAAAGCTCTTCTTAGTTCACTTCAGTGGTGCACCTTCTGAGGACCTACATGATTATCTTGACCGCTGCCATGAGGTGCTGTGGAACATGGGGATAGTTGAGACCAATGAGGTTGATTTTGCTATGTTTCAGATGACGGGTTCTGCCAAGAGGTGGTAGAAGGATTTTGTATCGACCAGACCAGCTGGGTCGCCTGCTCTTTCTTGGGACCAGTTCTCTCAGCTATTCCTAGAGAAGTTCCTCCTTATCACACTGAGAGAGGATTATCGCAGATAGTTTGAGCGTCTCCAGCGGGGCAGTATGACTGTTACTTAGTAAGAAACCCATTTTTTGGATCTAGGCCGTCATGCTATTCTTCTGTTTCCTACCGATAGAGAGAGAGAGGCTGAGAAGGTTTATTGATGGACCCACTCACCCTATCAGGTTATAGCTAGCCAAGGAGATCGGGGGTGAGATTTCTTTTCAGAAGGCTGCTAATGTCCAGATTGAGATGGTTCTTACACAAGAGAAGGGGGTAGGGGTCTGTTAAGAGGCCTCGTCATTTTGGTGGATTCAGTGGTGTTGCGTCTGGAGGCAAGGGTACTTTTGGTAGAGGCCATCCTCCCAGGCCATTTTATTCAGCACTCCAGGCATCCCACAGTGCTTCAGGTGGTTACTGCCCTCATATTTATCATTTCGACCAGCTAGCCTACAGTGCACCACTAGCTCCTGTTAGTGCACCTCCGCTCCGGAGTTTTTCGAGTAGTTACTCAGGTCGACAGGGTCAGTTACAGGTCAACTGTCATAACAGCTGAGATCATGTTATACTTGTAGTGATCTGAGGCACATTGCTAGATTTTGCCCTCGAGCACCGGGTAGCTCACAACAGCAAGGTCCTCGTGCCATGGTCCCGGCACCGATTGCTTCACTTCCCGCTCATCTAGATAGAGGTAGGGGTCAAGCTGCTAGAGGTTGAGGTCAGGCCACTATAGGTGGAGGCTAGCCAGCTTGGGCCCGTCCCAGAGACGTAGTTCAAAGTAGAGGGGTTCCGCCTCGATTTTATGTTTTCCTATCTAGGCCTGAGGCTGAGTCATCTGATGTTATTATCACATGTATTGTTCTGGCTTGCCATAGAAATGCTTCAGTTCTATTTGATCCAGTCTCTACTTATTCCTACATGTCATCCTATTTTGCTTCATATCTGGTTGTGCCTCATGATTCTTTGACTGCTCCTGTGTATGTGTCCACACATGTGAGAGATTCTATTGTTTTAGATTGTGCCTATCATTCGTGTGTGGTTACCATTGGGAGTTTCGAGACTAGCATAGATCTCCTACTTCTCGATATGGTAGATTTTGATGTTATCTTGGGTATGGATTGGTTGTCACCTTATCATGCTATATTGGATTGTTATGCCAAGACGATGACCTTAGCCTTGCCGGGATTGTCTTGATTAGAGTGGAGGGTGACTCCTGGCCATTCTATCAGCAGGGTTATCTCTTATGTGTATCTAGCTTATTTAGCTTATGTCCGCGATTCTAGTGTGGAGGTTCCTTCCATGGATTCAGTACCAGTTGTTCGTGAGTTTCTAGAGGTGTTTCCTGCAGATCTGCCATAGATTCCATTCGACAGAGATATTGACTTTTGTATTGATTTGGCTCCGGGCACTCAGTCCATTTCTATTCCTCCATACCATATGGCCCTATTAGAGTTGAAAGAATTAAAGTAGCAGTTGCAAGATTTACTTTCTAAGGGCTTCATTAGACCTAGTGTCTCGCCCTGGGTGCCCATATGTTGTTTGTGAAAGAGAAAGATGGATCGATGAGGATGTGCATAGATTATCAGTAGTTGAACAAAGTCACCATCAAGAACAAGTATCCATTGCTGAGGATTGATGACTTATTTGGTCAGCTTCAGGGTGCCAAGGTATTTTCGAAAATTGATTTGAGGTCTGGCTACCATTAGTTGAGGATCAGGGCATCCAATGTCCTTCAGTCAACTTTTCGGACGCGGTATGGACATTATGAGTTTCTAATGATGTCATTTAGGCTGACAAATTCCCTAGTAGCATTTATGGATTTGATGAACCGGGTGTTCAAGCCCTATTTAGATTCCTTTGTGATTGTGTTTATTGATGATATCTTGATCTACTTCCGCAGTCGAGAGGAGCACGAGCAACATCTTCGGATTGTACTTCAGACTCTAAGAGATAGCCAGTTATATGCCATGTTTTCAGAGTGCGGGTTTTGGTTGAACTCAGTCGCTTTCTTTGGGCACGTTGTATTGGCAGAAGGCATTCAGGTGGATCTAAAGAAGATTGAGACAGTTTAGAACTGGCCTAGACCCACTTTAGCTATGGAGATCCGGAGTTTCTTGGGTTTGGCGGGATACTACCGTCGGTTCGTGGAGGGGTTTTCATCTATAGTATCCCCATTGACCAGGTTGACCCAGAAGGGTGCCCCATTCAGATGGTTAGACGAGTGTGAGGCAAGCTTTTAGAAGCTCAAGACTGCTTTGACTACAGTGTCAGTGTTGGTGTTGCCCATAGGTTCATGATCTTACACGGTGTATTGTGATGCATCTCATATTGGGCTCGATGCAGTATTGATGTAGGATGGAAGGGTGATTGCATATGTGTCGCGGCAGTTGAAGGTTTATGAGAAGAATTACCTTGTTTATGACTTAGAATCTGCAGCCATTGTTCATGCGCTGAAGATTTGGAATGACTATCTTTATGGCGTATCGTGTGAGGTATTCACGGATCATCGGAGCTTATAATATTTGTTCAATTAAAAGGATCTCAACTTGAGACAGAGGAGGTGGTTGGAGCTATTGAAAGACTATGATATCACCATCTTGTATCATACCCGGAAGGCCAATGTGGTGGTTGATGCCTTGAATAGAAAGGCAGTGAGTATGGGAAGCTTTGCATACATTCCAATCGGTGAGAGACCGCTTGCATCAGATGTTCAGGCTTTGGCCAACCAGCTCATGAGGTTGGATGTTTCAAATCCCAGTCGTGTTCTAGCTTGTACAGTCGCTTGGTCTTCCTTGTTTGATTGCATCAGGGAGCGGCAGTATGATGACCCTCATTTGCTTATCCTTAAGGACACATTGCGGCACAGTGGTGCCAAGCAGGTTACTATTGGAGATGACGGAGTTTTGAGGATGCAGGGTCGTATTTGTCTGTCTAATGTAGATGTACTTCGTGAATTGATTCTTTAGGAGGCCCACAGTTCCCGGTATTCTATTCATCCGAGTGTCGCTAAGATGTACCAGGATTTGCGATAGCATTCACTACCACAAAATGGGGATTTAGAGGTAATAAAAAAGGCCATTAATGGCAATAACAATACCCGCTATATCCTTTACCGGTCATTGATATTTAGCCATTGAAATCGGAGTCGGTAAAGCCTTTAGCGGCGATTGCTACAAACGCTGTAAACGGTATAAATTATTGCCGCTAAAAACTATAAGCTTTAATGACAATTATTTGCAGCAATTATGATGGCTGCTAAACCCAATCCAAAATGGCTAATTATGCTGCTTTAGCGTCCATTTATATAGCCGCTAAAATTAAAATAATTGCCGCTAAAAGTTCATATGTTTAACGGCAATTGTGTTTGTGGCAATTAGAATGGCTATATCATCCCTTCTGAAAGTATCTTAGTATTCCCTTTTAGCGTCCATTTTAATGACTGATATAATCAATTAAATTTCCATTAAAAGTTAACTTAACAACAATTATTTTTCAGCAATTATAATGGCTACAATATCCCTTATGGAAATATCTTAAATTTTCCTTTTATTGTCCATTTCTATAGCCAGTATATCCAATTAAATTAGCGCTAAAAGTCACAAGTTGTAACAACAATAGTTTAGCCACCATTAATAATAGTTACAACATTTGTCCAAAATACGGCCCAAACAACAAAATATATTAATATTAATTCAAAAATATAATATATCTCAGCAAATCTTAACAAACAAAAGTAAGTACTAATCAAAAATATTAATGTCATAATAACTTAAAAAATAAAATTAGATTGTCTGAACTGAATAGCTAATGTCATTAAAAGTAATCTTGACAAATGATAGTCATCAAATAATTTCCGTAACTTTTCATCATATTGAAATCTTCAACCCGGTAAAGTATCGAATATCAGACTGTATGACCTGAAATTATAAATTAACTATGTCAAAAGATAAAATATAATGTGAAAAAATATCTTGAAGACTCGATCACTGTTAGATTCTTTTTCACCCAACTCAACTCACCTAACATTTATAAGCAGAAACAACTGGATTGATTAATAGGCGAGCAAAATAGATGTGCAAATAATGAAGAAATTTTCGTTCTTTGTTATGATAGAGAAGAAACAAAAAATATCAAAAGTAGAGTATTAGCTTGGAGAATGAAAAAGAAGTTTTCTATGCTTTCTATATCTTCTTGGTACAGATTTAGTGAATACATTACCTTATCGAAAAAGGATATTTACCAGAATCCGATATCAAGAAATGCAAATGTTTTGTGCAATTATTGTAGATTCAAACTTACCCAACAAAGACTCAACACACATGCTTCACAAGATGTAGAAAGGTTTCATTAAATCCACCTACACATTTTATAACAGACTATGCATATGTAGTTGGTGTCTGAATTGTCAGTAAGTATGAAGAAGGATATAGTTGCATATGTAGAAGGATGAAGAAGGATATAGTTGCATATGTAGCTTTATGTCTAAATTGTCAGCAAGTAAAGTACGAGTATCAAAGGCCTGGTGATTTGCTTCAAAGGTTAGAGATTCCTGAGTGGAAATGGGAGCATATCACTATGGATTTTGTTGTTGGACTCCCACAGACTCAGAAGAAGTTTGATGCAGTATAGGTCATTGTGGACAAGCTGACCAAGTCAGTGCATTTCATTCCTCTGGCAGTTACCTATTCTTTAGAGCGGTTAGCTGAGATCTGCATCAATAGGTGTGGAATCATTTTAAATTCAAGTACTATATACCACAATAATATTGATTTTTAGTATTTAAATTATTGAACTTTATCCATGTAAATTACATTACAATTTAACATATTTAATTTATTACTCATATAAATGTGCGAGATCGTCCATCTTCACGGTGTGCCCGTGTCTATCATTTTTGATCGAGGTACATAGTTCACCTCACACTTCTGGAGGGTAGTACAATGTGAGTTGGGCACGCAGGTCGAGTTGAGCACATCATTTCATCCTCAGACGGACGGATAGTCTGAGCGCACTATTCAGATATTGGAGGATACGCTCCGCACTTGTGTCATAGATTTTGGGGGTTCTTGGGATCAGTTCTTGCCCATTGCAGAGTTTGCCTACAACAACAGCTACGAGTCAAGCATTCAGATGGCTCCCTATGAGGCATCATACGGGAGTCAATGTCGTTAGCCAGTTGGATAGTTCGAGCTGGGGGAGGCTCGGTTGTTGGGTATAGATTTGGTACAGGATGCCTTGGATAAAGTCAAGATTATTCAGGATCGACTTCGCACAGCTCAGTCTAGGCAGAAGAGTTATGTCGACCATCGGGTTTGTGATATTTCATTCATGGTCGGGGAGAGGGTATGACTCCGGGTTTCACCCAAGAAGGGTGTGATGAGGTTCGGGAAGAAGGGCAAGTTGAGCCCTAGATATATTGGACCTTTTGTGGCTTACAAGCTCGTATTTCCACCTAGTTTATCAGCAGTCCATCCCATATTCCATGTGTCCATGCTCTGGAAGTATCACGGTGATCTGTCCCATGTGTTAGATTTCAGCTCAGTCTAGTTGGACAAGGATTTGACTTATGAGGAGGAGTCGGTGGCTATTCTAGCCCGGCAGGTTCGACAGTTGAGGTCTAAGAGTTATCATTTAGTTCGAGTGCAGTGGAGAGGTCAGACCGTCTAGGCAGCTACTTGGGAGTCTGAGTCAGACATGGGAGTAGATATCCACACCTTTTCACCGGTGCAGGTAGGACGAACGGTTGTTTTAGAGGTGGAGGATGTGATGACCCAATAGGTCATCTAGAGTTTTAAACCTTAAATCTTTGTTTCGAATCCTTCGATAATTTCTTTAAGACTTTCTCGATTTGCATGCACAATCCGAGTATTTTTTCATAAGGCTTTTATGTTAAAAATTGATAAAAATATGAAAGCTTGCCTTAAAAATCTATTTGAGTTGACTTCGGTCAACATTTTACGCAAACAGACCCAGATTCATATTTTGGCAATCCTAGTGGGTTCGTATCATGATTTTGGAATGCCCGAAATCGAATTCGAAGGTCCCTAGCTCGAGTTATCATTTTTTTTGTCGAAATTTGAAAGTTTAAAGGTTTAATGACTTTAAAAGTTTGATTAATGTTTGACTTTGTTGATACAAGGTTCGTATTTTGGTTCCATAATCCGGTATAGGTCCATTACTATATTTATGACTTGTCTGTCAAATTTGGTAAAAGAACAGAGTTAGTTTGACGTGATTCGAACGTCCAGATGTTAAAATAGCAACTTCATTTGATTTGGTGTCCGATTCATAGTTCTAGATATTATTTTTGCAATTTGACCGCGCGAGCAAGTTTGTATGATATTTTTGGACTTATGTGTATATTTGGTTTGAAGTCCCAAGGGCTCGGGTGAGTTTCGAATAGGCTACGGAGTGGATTGGACTTAGAATTCATAGCTGGTGCAAACCTGTTCTGGGGCAGGCCTAAGACCTCGCAACTGCGAGGTTGGGGTTTGTATTTGCGATAAGGCAGTCAATCTGTCATGTTCGCAATTGTGAGCTACTCCTTTGCAATTGCGAAGAGTAGTTGGGCAGCATAGGTTCGCATTTGCTAACAATTAGTTCGCATTTTCGAGGTAGTACTGGAGAGGGAAGGGTTCGCAATTTCGATCAACGGGTCGCAATTGTGAAAGTCCCAAGTTTGCAATAGCCAACAAAACTATCGCATTTGTGATGGGAGCAGAGACAGGGGACCTTCACAATTGTGAAAGATTTCTCGCATTTGCGGGGTTTGCAATTGTGACATCTGTGCCTGGACTTAAGCTGAGTTAGACGGGATTTTTCTCATTCTTTCAAATTTTCAAACCTAGAAAACCATAGAGGTGATTTTTCCAAGAGCTCTTCTTCCCCAATTCATTGATAAGTGATTTTAACCTACTTTCTTTCAATCTTCCATTACATTTCATAAGATTTCAACCTAAAATCTAGGATTTTCATGGTGGAAATTGGGGGTCTAGGTAGAACTAGAGATTTTTGTAAAATTGGAATTTAGACATCAAATTGAGGTCGGATTTCAAAACATCCATAACTAGGCTAGAGGGTGAATGGACAATCGGTTTTGATCCGAATTTCGGGTTTGGACCAAGCGGGTCGGGGAGTTGACTTTTGTTGACTTTTTCAATAATGACCTAAATTGAACCTTTTTCATTCGTGGGTAGTTCCTAAGGCTTATTTTGAATTGTTGGTTAATAATTTACTAGATTTAGTTATTTCAGAGGCTTGTTTGAAAGGCAAATCTGTGGTTAAGCTTTGAGTTGATCTTTGGAGCAAGGTAATTGTCGTGGTTAACCTTGACTTGATGGATTAGGATGTGATGACCTAAATAGGCTACGGAGTGGATCTTGATGGAACTAAATTCTGTGATCTGAGGCCTTAAAATCTCCTTTTTCCTCACCTCGATTTGCGTGCGCGATCCGGTGTATATCCAGAACGCTTTTATGTGGAAATTTGATGGAAATGTTAATTTGGACTTTAAAATTTAATTTAAGTTGGCTTCGGTCAATATTTTGGGTAAACAGATCTAGACCCATGATTTGACGGTCCCGGAGGGTCCGTAGGAAAATATGGGACTTGGGCGCATGCCCGGAATTGAATTATGAGGTCCCAAGCCCGAGACATGAATTTTTGAAGAAAATTGTTTAACTGAAATTTTAAGAGTTTTTGGAAATTTGAATGCAATTGAATTTGATGGTGTTGGGTCCGTATTTTGGTTCTGGAGCCCGGTACAAGTCTTATATGTGATTTAAGTCGAGCTTGTAAAATTTGGTAAGAAATGGACTTGAAATGACGTGAATCGGACCCTCGGTTGTAAAATTTGAAACTTAAGTGTTCTTGAGATTTTTCTTTGATTTTGATGCTAAATTCGTTGTTAAAGCTGTTAATTTGGAAATTGTTTCGCACGAGTAAGTCCATATGATATTTTTGAGTTAGTATGCTTGTTTGGTTTGGAGCCCCGAGGGCTCGGGTGAGTTTTGGATAAGTGTCGGAAAGTTTTTATACTTAGGAAAAGTTGCAGAAATGTTGTTTCTGATGCACAGACATTCTGTGCTTCACGATCGCGAAAGGGAAATTGGGGCTAGGGTGAACTTGTTCTTTATGAACACGAAGTAAGGGACGCGAACCCGGAGCACTGGGGGTCTGCTCTACGCGAACGCGACCCTTGTCTCGCGAACGCGTAGTGTAAAATTGGGGCTGGTCTGGGATATTGTCGTTCTTCTACGCGAACGCGTACACTTGTCCTCGAACGCGAAGGTCAGGGGGGCCAACTCTTCGCGAACGCGTAGGAGGACTCGCAATCACGTAAGTCCACTTCTGGAAGCTCTTCGCGATCGCGACAGTGTTCTCGCGAACGCGATGAACACTGTCGCCCAACTCTTTTAAACAGTAACAGAAACGGGAATAAACCATTTTCTCACATCTCCTTCCCCAAAATCAGAACCTAGGAAATTTTTGAAGAGTAAAATCAACACCAATCATAGGTATGTGTTCCTAAACCCATCTCCTTCATTTTCCATTAACACCCATTAGATTTCTAGGCCTAAATATTGTTCTTCCATGGTAGAATTTGGGATTTTGGGTAGAGTTAGGGCTTTTTGAATAATTAGAATTTAGACCTCGTTTTGGGGTCGAATTTCGAAACTAATTGCATATTTGGGCTCGTGGGTGAATGGGTAATCGGGTTTTGGTCCGAACCTCGAGTTTCGACCAAGCAGGCTCGGGGCGATTTTTGACTTTTTGGGAAAAATGATAGAAAGCCTATAATTAAACATTGGGTGTGAATTCTTTAGCATTTATTGATGTTGTTAAATTAATTTAGGCTAGATACAAGTAATTTGGAGGCGAATTCTAAAGGAAAAGCGGTGTTTGAGGCTTGAATTGTGTTCGTGGCATCGAGGTAAGTGTTTGGTCTAACCTTAGCTTGAGGGATTAGGAGTTGTGTCTTATTTGCTATGTGTTAATTTTGGAGTACGATGTATAGGCATGTTGACGAGTATCTATACATCGGTATCAAGCATGCCCATGAGTCTCGTATAGCAATTGTTGTGACTCCGTTGTGATTTATTCATACCTAATATGCTGATTATCATTGTTGGTTCCCTTGTCGGGATGTTGTTGTTATATTCTTGTTCCCTTGCCGGGATGTTAAGGTCAATGATATTGTCTCCCTTGCCAGGATGTTATTGTTATGACTTTGTCTCCCTTTCCAGGACGTTTTGTTTACTATATTGTCTCCCTTGCCGAGATATTGTTGTTGTAATCTTGTGCCCTTGCCGGGATTCTTTGTGACTGATATTGACTTGTAAATAGGATCGGGTGGCACGCCGCCACGGTGATATTTGAAATAGGAGTGGGTTGCACGCCTGCAACAAGATATATTAGATGGGAGCGGGTTGCACGCCTACAACGAGATATATGAAATAGGATCGGCTTGCACGCCTGCAACCAGGAAGAAATGAAAGTGAATATTGTGTTTGTTTTCCTTGTTCTTGTTGCCATTTAAATTTTGGCTTCTTTACATTCCTATTTTGACATTCTGTTGTTATCTGGTACTCCCCGTAGCATGTTTCCCCCTCCCATCTTTACTGTGAATATCTGCTTTTATTTTCTGATGTATATGATTTAACTGCACATATTTATTTGGTCGTCTGGTCCTAGCCTCATCACTACTTTGCCGAGGTTAGGCTAGACACTTACCAACACATGGGGTCGGTTGTGCTGATACTACACTCTGCACTATGTGCAGATCCCAGTGCATCAATTTTTGGACCTTAGCTTTGGGGTTGCTGCCTTCAGTCCATTCAGAGATCCGAGGTAGTCTTGTACGCGTCCGCAGGCCTTGGCGTCTCCTTCTATCCTTTTATTCAATTTCTTTTATGTATTTCAGAGACAATGTTGTAATAACTCTTTCGGACCTTTATATGTAGTATTCCTAGATAGTCTGTGAAATTGTGACACCAGTCTTGGGTAGTTTATGTATGGATTGGTATTGGCATCTTTATTAATATATTACGTTTCAGTCTTTCGCTTTTAAATTTCCGCTGTTTATATAATGTTGGCTCTTAATTGTTAAAGTATTAAAAATGGGAATAAGGTAAATAATTCAAATGGTTGGCTTGCCTAGCTTTCACTAGTAGGCGCCATCACGACTCCCGAGAGTGGGAAATCGGGGTTGTGACAAGTTGGTATCATAGCTCTAGATTACTTAGGTCTCACAATTCTCAAACAAGCTTAGTAGAGTCTGAGGGATCGGTACGGAGACGTCTGTATTTATCCCCCCGAGGCTACAAAGTTAGGAAAAACTTTACATCTATTCTTTCATGTCGTGCGGTATGGTTTCTCAATGCTAATTGAATTTCTACTCTGTTCTTTTGCAGATTGCAAGAACACGCGCTTTCTCTTCCACTGATCAGCAGCCCGAGCCCTCAGCAGCAGCTCCTACGAGGGGCAGAGGGCAAGGCCGTTCTAGAGGCCGGGGCAGGAGCAGAGCTCAGCCCGGAGCAGCAGCACTAGCGGCGCAGCCTCAGATTGAGTTTGATGATGAGGTTCCGGCCCAGGCAATTCCGGTGGGCCCAGATCAGGTCCCAGAGGGGTTCATTGCTACCCCAATACTCTAGGATGCTATGGTCCATCTAGTGGGCCTTATGGAGAGTGTCACCCGGGCAGGCTTGCTTCCTGTAGCACCAGCTGTCTCTCAGGCTGGGGGAGGAGCCCAGACTCTTGCTACTCGCACTCCAGAGCAGATGGCTCCCCAGTTTCAGAGCCCAGCAGCTCAGCCAGTTGGAGCAGTTCAGCCGGGTGTGATAGCTCAAACCGGTGATGGAGCAGTTATGTCTGCTGATGCCTTGTAGAGATTGGACAGGTTTACCAAGCTCTTCACTACCACTTTCAGTGGTGCATCTTCTGAGGATCCCCAGGATTATTTAGACAATTGTCATGAGGTTCTCAGGAACATGGGGATAGTGGAAACCAATGGGGTCGACTTTGCTACTTTTCTCTTATCTAGATCCGCGAGACTTGGTGGAGAGATTATTGTGTGGCTAGGCCAGTTGGGTCACCAGTTTTGACTTGGGATCAGTTTTATCAGCTGTTTTTGGAGAAGTTTCTTCCTGTCACTTAGAGGGAGATCTATTGGAGGCAGTTTGAGCATCTCTATCAGGGTTCTATGATTGTTACTCAGTACGAGACCAGATTTATTGACTTGGCCCGACATGCTCTTCTTATACTTCCCACTGAGAGAGAGAGTTAGAAGGTTCATTGAGGGACTCATTCAGCCTATTCGATTGCAGATGGCTAAGGAGACAGGGAGTGAGATTTCTTTTCAGGAGGCGACACTTGTGGCCAGGAGTGTTGAGATGGTTCTATTACAGTGGAGTGGTCAGGGGTCTAACAAGAGGCCTCGTCATTCGGGCAGGTTCAGTGGTGCCTCATCTGGAGGTAGGGATTCTTTTGGTAGGGGCCATCCTCCCAGGCCGTTTCAGTTGGCACTTTAGGTTTCTGAACGGTGCTTCAGGTGGTTGTGGTTCTCACATACAATATTTTGATCAGCAGTCCTATAGTGCACGGCTAGCTCCTATCAGTACACCTTCGCTTCAGAGTTTTCAAGGTCGTCATCCCCAGCAGCCGAGGGCTTATTTTACTTGTGGCGACACGAGGCATATTGCTAGATTTTTCCCTCGAGCACCGAGCAATTCTCAGCACCAGGGTTCCCGTGCCATGGTTCAGGCACCAAGTGTTCCACAACCCGCTCAGCCAGCTAGAGGTGGAGGTAGAGGTGCTAGAGGTGTTAGAGGTGGAGCTCAGGCCACTAGATGTGGAGGCCAGCCAGTAGGAGGCCGTCCCAAAGATGTAGTTCAAAGTGGTGGAGCCCAGCCCCGATGTTATTCTCTTCCAGCCAGGCCTGAGGCTGAGGCTTCCGATGCAGTTATCACAGGTACTGTTCTGGTTTGTAGTAGAGATGCTTCATCTCTATTTGATCTAGGGTCTACATACTCCTATGTGCCATCTTATTTTGCACCATATCTGGTCATGCCTAGTGATTCTTTGAATGCTCATATGTATGTGTCTATAACGGTGGGTGATTCTATTATGGTAGATCGTGTCCATCGTTCATATATAATTGTGATTGGGGGTCTTGAGACTCGTGTAGATTTGTTACTTCTGGATATGGTTGATTTTGATGTCATATTGAGGATGGACTAGTTATCACCTTACCATACTATCTTGGACTATCATGCCAAGACACCTTAGCCTTGCCAGGTTTGCCTCGTTTAGAGTGGAGAGGGACTCCTGGTCATTCTACCTGTAGAGTTATCTTATATATGAAGGCTCGGTGTATGGTAGAGAAGGGGTGTTTGGCCTATTTGGCATATGTTCATGATTCTAGTGCTGAGGTTCCTCCTATGGATTCTGTGCCTGTTGTTCATGAGTTTCCTGAGGTATTTCCTTCAGACCTGCCGGGTATGCCACCCGACAGGGATATTGATTTTTGCATTGATTTGGCTCTGGGCATTCAGCCCATTTCTATTCCGACGTATCGTATGGCCCCGCCTGAGTTGAAAGAATTGAAGGAGCAGTTGCAAGACTTGCTTGATATAGGCTTTATTAGACCTAGTTTCTCGCCTTGGGGTGCACTGGTGTTTTTTGTTAAGAAGAAGGACAGATCGATGAGGATGTGTATAGATTATCGGCAGTTGAACAAGGTTACAATCAAGAATAAGTATCCATTGCCGAGGATTGATGATTTTTTTATCAGCTTCAGGGTGCCAAGGTATTGCCGAAGATTGACTTGAGATCTGGCTACCATCAGTTGAGGATTAGGGCATCCGATATCCCTAAGACAGCTTTTGCACTCGGTACGGGCATTATGAGTTCTTGGTGATGTCATTTGTGTTGACGAATTCCCCAGTAGCTTTTATGGATTTGATGAACCGAGTGTTCAGGTCTTACTTGGATTCGTTCGTGATAGTCTTCATTGATGATATTTTGATCTATTCTCGTAGCCGGGAGGAGCACGAGCAGCATGAGTTCTGGTTGAGTTTAGTTGCATTCTTGGGTTATGTTGTTTCAGTAGAGGGTATTCAGGTAGATCCGAAGAAGATAGAGACAGTCAAGAACTAGCCTTGACCAACATTAGCTACGGAGATGCAAAGTTTCTTAGGTTTGGCAGGCTATTATCGTCAGTTTGTGGAAGGGTTTTCATCTATTGCAGCGTCGATGACCAGGTTGACCCAGAAGGGTGCCCAGTTCAAATGGTCGGACGAGTGTGAGACGAGCTTTTAGAAGCTCAAGACAACTTTGACTACGGCTCCAGTGTTGGTTTTGCCCATAGGTTCAGGGCCATATACAGTTTATTGTGATGCATCTTGTATTGGACTTGGTCCGGTGTTGATGTAGGATAGCAAGGTCATTGCTTATGCTTCGCGTTAGTTGAAGATTTATGAGAAGAACTGTCCGGTTCATGATTTGGAGTTAGCAGTCATTATTCATGCGTTGAAGATTTGGAGGCATTATTTGCATGGCGTGACATGTGAGGTGTTCACGGATCACAAGAGTCTTCAGTATTTGTTCAAGCAGAAGGAGCTAAATTTGAGGCAGAGAAGGTGGTTAGAGCTATTGAAAGACTATGATATCACCATCTTATACCATCCGAGAAAGGCCAATGTGGTGGCCGATGCTTTGAGTGGGAAGTCAGCCAATATGGGCGGTCTTGCGTATATTCTGATCGGTGAGAGACCGCTTGCTTTGGATGTTCAGGCCATAGCCAATCAGTTCGTGAGGTTGGATGTTTCTAAGCCCAGCCGTGTATTAGCTTGCACAGTCGCTCGTTCTTCTTTATTGCAGTGTATCCGAGCTCGGTAGTATGATGATCCTCATTTGTGTGTCCTTAGGGACACGGTGCAGCACGGTGGTGCCAAGAAGGTTACATTAGGAGACAATGGACTTTTGAGGCTGCAGGGTCGAGTTTGTGTGCCTAATGTGGATGGGCTCCGAGAGTTGATTTTAGAGGAGGCTCATAGCTCCTGGTACTCTATTCATCTGGACGCCGCTAAGATGTATCAGGATTTGCGGCAGCATTATTGGTGGAGGAGGATGAAGAAGGATATTGTTACGTTTGTGGCTCGGTGTTTGAACTATCAGAAGGTAAAGTACGAGCATCAGAGACCTGGTGGTTTGTTCCAGAAGATTGAGATTCCTGAGGGAAAGTGGGAGCGTATCACTATGGACTTCGTTTTTGGACTCCCACGGACTTAGAGGAAGTTCGATGCAGTGTGGGTTATTGTTGATAGGCTGACCAAGTCAGCACATTTCATTCATGTGGCAGTCTCTTATTCTTTCGAGAGGTCAGCTGAGATCTATATCCGGGAGATTGTTCGTCTTTATAGTGTGCCCGTATCTATCATTTCGAATTGAGGTACGCAGGTTACCTCACATTTCTGGAGAGCAGTTCAGCGGGAGTTGGGCACACGGGTTGAGTTGAGCACAACATTTCATCCTCAGACGGACGGACAGGCCGAGCGCACTATTCAGATTTTGGAGGATATGCTCCGAGCTTGTGTCATTGACTTTGGAGGCTCGTGGGATCAGTTCTTGGCTTTAGCGGAATTTTCCTACAACAATAGCTACCAGTCGAGTATCTAGATGGCTCCTTATGAGGCTTTATATGGTAGGCGTCGGTCGTCGGTTGGATGGTTTGAGCCGGGAGAGGCTCAGTTGTTGGGTACAGATCTAGTACAGGATGCCTTGGACAAGGTCAGGATTATTCAAGATAGGCTTCGTACAGCTCAGTCCAGGCAAAATACTTATGCCGACCGTAAGGTTCGTGATTTTGCATTCATGGTCAGTGAGCGGGTGTTGCTTCGGGTGTCGCCTATGAAGGGCATGATGAGATTTGGGAAGAGGGGCAAGCTTAGCCCTAGGTTCATTGGTCCGTTTGAGATTCTTGATCGAGTGGGGGAGGTGGCTTACAGACTTGTATTGTCGTCGAGTTTATTAGTTGTCCATCCAGTATTTCATATGTCCATGCTTCGAAAGTATCACGGCGATCCATCTCACGTTTTAGATTTCAGCACTGTCCAGTTGGACAATGACTTGTCCTATGAGGAGGAGTCGGTAGTTATTCTAGACTGGCAGGTTCGTCAGTTGAGATCGAAGAGTTTCCCTTCTGTTCGTGTTCAGTGGAGAGGTCCGCCTGCTGAGGCATCGACCTGGGAGTCTGAGTCCGATATGCGGAGCCGTTATCCCCATCTTTTCTCCGACTCAGGTATTTCCTTCTTATGTCTGTTCGAGGACGAACGGTTATTTTAGAGGTGGAGAATGTGATGACCCAAGAGGTCATCACTTGTTTTATCACTAAATTCTGCAATCTGAGGCCTTAAAACCTCCTTTTCCTTACCTCGATTTGCGTGCATGGTCTAGGCATATATCCGGAACGCTTTTATGTGGAAATTTGATGGAAATGTTAATTTGGCCTTTAAAATTTAATTTAAGTTGACTTCGGTCAATATTTTGGATAGACGGACCTGGACCCATGATATGACGGTCCCGGAGGGTCCGTAGGAAAATATGGGACTTGGGCGTATGCCCGAAATTGAATTCCAAGGTCCCAAGCCCGAGAAATGAATTTTTGAAGAAAATTATTTAACTGAAATTTTAAGAGTTTTTGGAAATTTGAATGCAATTGAATTTGATGGTACCGGGTCCGTATTTTAGTTCCAGAGACCAGTACACTTATATGTGATTTAAGTTGAGCCTCTAAAATTTGGTAAGAAACGGACTTGAAATGACGTGAATCGGACCCTCGGTTGTGAAATTTGAAACTTAAGTGTTCTTAAGATTTTCCTTTGATTTTGATGCTAAATTCATAGTTAAAGCTGTTAATTTGGTGATTTTAATCGCACGAGTAAGTCCATATGATGTTTTTGAGTTAGTATGCATGTTTGGTTTGGAGCCCCGAAGGCTCGTGTGAGTTTCGGATAGGTGTTGGAAGGTTTTTATACTTAGGAAAAGTTGTAGAAATGTTGTTTTTGATGCACAGACATTCTGTGCTTCGTGATCGCAAAGCCTTTCATGCTATCGCGTGGGGCTGGGGTGAACTTGTTCTATGCGAATGCGAAATAAGCGACGCGAATGCGGAGCACTGGGGTGTTGCTCTACGCGAACGCGACCCTTGTCCCGCGAATGCCTAGTGTAAAATGGGGTCTGGTCTGGGAAGTTGTCGTTCTTCTCGCGAACGCTTACACTTTTCTGCGAACGCGAAGGTCAGGGGGGCCAACTCTCCGCGAACGCGTAGGAGGACTCGCGATCGTGTAAGTCCACTTTTGGCAGCTCTTCGCGATCGCGATAGTATTCTCGTGAATGCGATGAACACTGTCGCCCAGCTCTTTTAAACAGTAACAGAAACGGGAGTAAACTATTTTCTCACATCTCTTTCCCTAAAATCAGAACCTAGGCGATTTTTGAAGAGTAAAATCACCACCAAATCGTAGGTATGTGTTCCTAAAACCATTTCCTTCATTTTCCATCAACACCCATTAGATTTCTAGGCCTAAATATTGTTCTTCCATGGTAGAATTTGGGATTTTGGGTAGAGTTGGGGCTTTTTGAATAATTGGAATATTGACCTCGTTTTGGGGTCGGATTTCGAAACTAATTGCATATTTGGGCTCGTGGGTGATCGGGTTTTTGTCCGAACCTCGAGTTTTGACCAAGCGGTCCCGGGGGTTGATTTTTTATTTTTTGGAAAAAATGATAGAAAGCCTATAATTAAATATTGGGTATGAATTGTTTAGCATTTATTGATGTTGTTAAATTAATTTGGGCTAGATACAAGTAATTTGGAGGTGAATTCTAAAGGAAAAGCGGTGTTTAACGCTTGAATTGTGTTCATGGCATCGAGGTAAGTGTTTGGTCTAACCTTAGCTTGAGGGATTAGGAGTTGTGTCTTATTTGCTATGTGTTAATTGTGGAGTACGACGTATAAGCATAGTGACGAGTATCTATACGTCGGATTCAAGCATGCCCCTGAGTCTCGTATAGCAATTGTTGTGACTCCGTTGTGATTTATTCATGCTTAATATGCTGATTATCATTATTGGTTCCGTTGCCGGAATGTTATTGTTATATTCTTGTTCCCTTGCCGGGATGTTATGGTCTATGATATTGTCTCCCTTGCCGGGATGTTATTATTATGACATTGTCTCCCTTGTCGGGACTTTATTGTTTACTATATTGTCTCCCTTGCCGAGATATTGTTGTTGTACTCTTGTGCCCTTGCCGGGATACTTTGTGATTGATGTTAACTTGTAAATGGGATCGGGTGGCACACTGCCACAATGACATTTGAAATGGGAGCGGGTTGCACTCCTGCAACAAGATATATGAAATGGGATCGGGTTGCACGCCTGCAATGAGATATATGAAATGGGATCGGGTTACACGCCTGCAACGAGATATATGAAATGGGATCGGGTTGCACGCCTGCAACGAAATATATGAAAAGGGATCGGGTTGCACACCTGTAACAAGGAAGAAATGAAAGTGAATATTGTGTTTGTTTTCCTTGTTCTTGTTGGCATTTAAATTTTGGATTCTTTACATTCCTATTTTGATATTTTGTTGCTATCTGGTACTCCCCGCAGCATGCTTCTCCCTTCCATCTTTACTGTGAATATTTGTTTTTATTTTCTGTTGTATATGATTTAACTACACAGATTTATTTGGTAGTCTGGTCCTAGCCTCGTCACTACTTCGCCGAGGTTAGGCAAGGCACTTACCAGCACATGATATTGGTTGTGCTGATACTATACTCCGCACTATGTGCAGATCCCAGTACAACAGCTTTTGGACCTTAGCTTTGGGGTTGCTGCTTTCAGTCCATTCGGAGATCCGAGGTAGTCCTGCAGGTCTTGGCGTCTCCTTCTATCCTTTTATTATATTTCTTTTATGTATTTTAGAGACAGTGTTGTAATAACTCTTTCGAACCTTTATTTGTAGTATTCCTAGACAGTTTGTGAAATTGTGACACTAGTCTTGGGTAGTTTATGTATGGATTGGTATTGGCATCTTTATTAATATATTACGTTTCAGTCTTCCGCTTTTAAATTTTTGCTGTTTATATAATGTTGGCTCTTAATTGTTAAAGTATTAAAAATGGGAATAAGGTAAATAATTCAAATGGTTGGCTTGCCTAACTTTCACTAGTAGGTTCCATCATGACTACCAAGAGTGAGAAATCCGAGTCGTGACAATTAGGACTTGTTTGCCTATTTGCTACTTGTGTAAATGTTGGATACAATGTGTATGTGAGGTGGAGAGTACTTATGCGTTTTTGTTGGGTCAAAGCATGCGGGTGGGACTTATTTTTTGTAATTTATTTCTTTCTTTAATCTTGATATCCATGCTTAGACTAGTTAAATTGATCGTTCTTTCCGCATTTATGATCTATATGTGATAATTGAGTATTGTTTCCGAAGTTGAGGTTGGTATTATGGAACCATTGTTGATGTAAGGTCCGTTCTTACTTATTCTATCTCCCTATTGTTATATGTTCATTGTTATATGGTAAGAGAGAGTGTTAATGCACGAAGGGTGATGTCGTCCCGTATTTGAGAGTTAGTGCACGAAGGGTGATGTCGTGCTGTATTTGAGAGTTAATGCACGAAGGGTGATGTCGTGTCGTATATATTGTTTCATGACGAAATTGAGAGTAAAAGCACGAAGGGTGATGTCGTGTCGTATTTATCATTTTATGGTGAGGTTGAGAGTAAAAGCACAAAGGGTGATGTCGTGCCATTATTATTGTTTCACGGTGAGATTGAGAGTGAAAGCACGAAGAATGATGTCGTGCAGTTTTTACTCATTATGTATATCTGCTTCATTTGCTGAAGCTTTAATGATTGTTCTTATTATCGCTCCCTGTTGTAATTACCGTATTTTGTACTTCTTCACAAGTTCCCTCCCAATAGTACTTGTTAATTCTTTATTTGTTGTTATGTTATACGTATATTTCTGTCTGTATAGGTTTATTTATGTGGGTGTCATGTCGTAGCCTTGTCACTACCTCGTCGAGCTTAGGCTCGACACTTATGGAGTACATTGGGTGGGTTATACTCATACTACACTCTGCACTTCTTGTGCAGATTTTGATACTGGTCCTAGTTGTCCGTGAGGTGTATCAGCTCGGGTTGGCATTTGGAGACTCGAGGTAGATGTGCTGGCGTTTGCAGATCTTGAAGCCCCCTTCCTCACTCCCATTTTTTTTCATTCGATATAGTTGTACTTATTTCAAACCCTGTTTGTAAAAACTCTAGAAGCTAGTGAACTTGTGACTCCAGATCCGGTTGTACTTAGATATTATTGGTTTGTATGCCATTTCGTACTCCGTTTCAGTTTTATTTCGGCTTAATTGATTTTACTTATTTGAATTGATTAAAATTGGCTTAAAGATCCTCTAACGTTGGCTTGCCTAGCAAATGAAATATTAAGCGCCATCACGATTCCGAATGTGGGAATTCCGGGTCGTGACACTTCTATTCATAATTTACAAGGTTAATGACCAGATTCAAATGCTCTATTCATAAGATAAGTAATTTTTTCTTCATTTTTAGCATACCAATATTATATGATTTTCAGTTTGTAGTTTTTTTTTCATATATTATAGTTGAAAAAATATAATACTATCTAGTTTGTTATTTTGCAAGAATATATAGTGTTTTTTAATATTTATTTTGGATGAAATAAAACATAATTGAATTCTTTTACAATAAATATTTAGATTTAATTTTCTCTTTTAAAAAATACTAATTGTAAATTGAATATTGATACTATCCCTTTTTGTAGTTTGATACTCAAAAGTACTTTTTCGAAGGATTAGTTAAACACAATTTTCTTATCTAATATTGCAAAAAATACTTCTCAAATGAATTGGCCAAACACAAACTATTATTCTCTAAAAATATTTTTTTGAAAAGTACTTTTGAATAAAAGTATTTTTCAAAAAAAAAAAAAAAAAAAAGTTTTTGACGGCTTAACCAAACAGACTCTAAATAATAACCGCAAGAAGTGTTTTTGTAGTACTGTTATAATGTAGTAATGGAAGGAAACGACTAACGTCATCAAATTTTTGTTATTAAAATGATTAATAATTAAAGTCTTAATTAATTGATTAGTAAAAATATTCAATTCAATTCTTTTTTAAGTTCATCGTATAAGTAAATTTAATTTTTAAGTTGACATACTTTTAAAAGAAAACTAGATAGTTGCACTTCAGGTTCAACTAATCTAATTTAAGAGGAGGTGAAAAGATATATATAATCTTATTATTTCACTTATTTATATCAGTATTTGCTAATTAATTAAAAAATAAAGAAGATAATTGAGTATCTTCGATAAGTGGGAGCGAAGGGAAAATCATAATAAAACATAGGGGTGGATGTTCATAAAAACTCGAAAATCGAACTAAATCGACTAAAAACCCGATACTTTTTAGGTTTGGTTTGGTTTTGGTTTTGAATTTTAAAACCGGTCAAATTTGGTTTGGTTTTGGTTTTAATCAAAAAATAATCGAAAAAACCGAACCAAACCAACTATAAAAGTAGGTATTTAAATTTATTATTACACACATATATATGTATATTTTTTATATAAAGTTTCTAAAATTTTATGGTACGTATTAGTCGTTTGTATTTTTAGTCTAGTTCTTTGCCATTATAATAATCTAATTCTTTGCCTTTACATTCTAGTATGATTGGTAGTTTTCTTTTGCTAAGTTCAAAAATTTATTTCATGTTAAAAATAATAAATTTTTAATTGAGTACTTAAATTATTGATCACTATATTTGATTCAATTATCATCAATATCTATCTATCTATAATTAAAAGGGAAGAAAAAGCATTCTCATTGCGCCAAGTGTCATCATCAGAATATGTCACAAGACATTTTAGGACAATCCTCCAAAAACATAGGAGCTATAAAATTATTTGAAAAAAAAACTCCTTCACAATTTCAAATTTCTTTATTTTTCTTCAAAAAATATTTCTTTATTTTTAAAAATTAACTGATTTGAAAACATAGATTTTTTAATCTTTAACTTTACCTAATAAATCTGATTTAAGATATTTTTTAAAAATCTATCTATAATTAAAAGGAGAAGAAAAAGCATTCTCATTGCACCAAGTGTCATCGTCAGAATATGCCACATGACACTTTAGGACAATCCTCCAAAAAAATAGGAGCTATAAAATTATTTGAAAAAAAAAACTCCTTCACAATTTCAAATTTCTTTATTTTCCTTCAAAGCATATTTCTTTATTTTTAAAAATTAACTGGTTTGAAAACATAGATTTTTTAACCTTTAACTTTAGAAAATAAATCTGATTTAAGATATTTTTTAAAAGTTAAAAGTTAAAAATTGAACATTTTAATATATACTTTTTTCTACTCCTTAGCTTTCAACCATGAAGACTGTAATTTCTTTTTAAAAGAGCTTTATTTAATTCAAATTTAAGATTATTTTATTTAACTGATTTTAAAACATACATTTTAAAAAAACTAATTGATTCAAAATTATTTGATCATCTACTTTTGAACCATGAAGACCGTAATTTTTTTAAAAGAAAAGAGCTTTTTTTAATTTAAATTTTATATTTCTTTAATTTTAATAAATTAAATGATATTAAACATAAGTTGTTTATCTTTAACTTTAAAAAGAAAACTAATTTGGATTATTATTTAAGAATTAAAAATTGCACAATTAAGACTCACTTTTCCTAAATTTCCTATGCAAAGATAACAGTCCCTCTAAATTGAAACTCACGAAACATAGGCACGACTGAAACTCACGAAACTGACGGCCAACTTCTATTTCTCCAAACTGACGGCAACTTCTATTTCTCTGAGTCGGTTTCTAATTAATTCAAATCTTCCTACTATCAAAAATTCAAGAAAACATACAGTTTCTGCAAAATATGATTACTTACCGTGATTTATTCAAGGATATACCAATTTCGAAAATGCAATGGAAGTTGAAAGTTGTTCGTACGTGGGAAGTACATATCATTACAATTTAGACGTTACTTTCTCGATTGAATTGGTTCTACAAGATGAAAAAGTATTAAAAATTTGTTAGTCTTATAATTCGTTTTGCTAACTATGTTTTTTAATTTGCATATGTGTGTATTCATGGGATAATCAGTAGCAAAAAACCCGATTGAAGCATTTGAGCACCATACATATATATCCTTAATTATGTTTCCCAGTGATATACTACAACATGCATCACGTTTTGCTTCTCTGTTTTTTAATTTGCAAATCTGATTTTTTTTTTTTGCTCTGCTCTTTGTATATTTTTTAATTTCTATGCACATATTCATGGGCTAATCAGTACCAAAAACCTGGTTGAAGTATTTTTGCGCCAAACATACGTATCCTCAAATATGTTTCTCAGTGACATACTATAACATGTATCACATTTTGCTTTCTGCTTTTTAATTTGTAAATTTGGATTTTTTGCTCTGCTCTTCGTATATTTTTTAATTTCTATATGCGTATTCATGGAATAGTTCTTCTTAGAGGCTGTCTCGAACCGTCTCTCCTCCAAGTTTCTCTATCTCTAATGAGTTAGCTAAGGATGTTGTTCAAGTTAAAATAATTGGCGAATTAGTGGAGTCCATACAAGTGAGTGAACTATTTTGTGTTATATTAATTCAAGCGTTCTTTAAAGTTAATGGTTGTTCTATGCACATTTGTTACAATGAAAAGCTAATGAACTTAGTTTGTCAGATTGATACATATGTTATAGAGTCCTAAATATCATGAATATTTTTGTTGTACCAAAAACTATTTAATAATAATTCTCTTTAGATTGTGTACTTTTATTAGCTAATAATATATAATGTGATTAGAAGGTACCAGCCAAACAAATCGGACGTCTCTCTGTTTCCTTCAGTCATATCCTAGATTTCTCCAACAATAAGCTTATTAGGTAGCGTGTGAGCGTACATGCTAAAAGTGTTCTCTAAATTGATAAGGTAGTACCTATTGGAGGCAACTAGAGAATAGAAATGATCAGCTTGACTTTTAGAGGATGTTGGAAATAGTATATAACTTAAGAGGGAATAACGAAAGGATAGTATTCTAGCCTTAAAACTTAATGACTTTTTTTATATACAGTGAATAAAATTAAGCTTTTGAATTACCGCTTTATCCATGATTGAATTAATTGAGGAAGTTAGTGTACCTTCTCTGTTGCTGCAATTTTATTGTCATTGAAAGTTGAATTATGTTTGGTTGGACTATAAATGGAAAAGTATTCACCAATCCTATAAATCGCACCATTCCGAAATATTTCTCTGGCATAGCCTATAATAAAATCTCCACGACACATTCCCTGTCAAGCCTTGATGAACTTTTTTCCATCACTATTTCTTAGTCATAATTTTTCCTCCATGAAACATATTTGATAGTTTGAGACAAACATTTAGAGAAATACGTTTCAAGAACTTTATTCACTATTATGAGTTTCTTAGAAGTAGTGTAGGATTTTTCTGATATTCAATTTGGTGGTTATACATTATGACAAATTAAAGCTTAATTTAATTTTTCATTCTTCACTTACAACCAGTTGATTGGCTAATATTTATACACCCTTACTTAATACTACACTAATTACCGCAGGTGTAATATGAATTCACTAAAAAACCTACAAGAACGATTATAATGTATTCCAGTTTAATGATATTGAGAAAGTGAATGTCCTTAACTATGTCATGGTTATTTAAGATGCTTTCAGATACCTAGAAAGAGCTGACAACCTAAACTTGTCATTTCAAGCTCAATAAATTATGTAGAAGATCAATTTAGGCCGAATACTCTTTAACATACCATTGTGAGCACGTGATTTTTGCCTCACAAAAACTACCCCAAAATAAATAATAAAAAAAAATTAAAAAAAAACGATTTTGCTTAGTGTGTAGTTTTTTTAGAATTTTGTGTGGCATTTATTAATTATTTGTGTTTTGTCCGTAAATGTTTACTTTGTCATAGTAAAATGAAAAAATAAAATAAAAAAACATGTTGCATGCATATATAAGATTTAATTATGCATTTAAGAATTAAAAGGGAAAATCACAAAAAATATGAATTTATTCTATTTTTGTCATTTAAATTATGTCATTGTGTGATTAATGTTTTGTCTATGTGTTAATAGTTGTTAAAAAAGTAATTAATATTTTTGTAAGGTTAAAATTGTTTTATAATTAAAATTAGGAATTTAATAATTAAAATTAGGAAGTGGAAAATAAGTTTTAAATATAAAAATCGGACCTGGACTGAAATCCAGGCCCAAACAAAAATTAACCCCCCCCCACAGCCCAGTCCAAACAACCCAGGTCCGGTCCAATTCAAAACCAATACCAAACGACGACGTTTGGTCATATTTCATCAAGGGTCGTTGGATCAAATCCATCCAACGGCTAAGATCCCACACCCTTTACCCGGAACCCTCTACCCGACCCATTGCCCCGATCCAACCATTTCCCTCAACTTAAACCAAACGACATCGTTTGGTTAAGTGAGCTGATCCTGACCGTGTATCTTACTTGATCGGATGGTCAATATCCATCCACCCCATCCTTATATAAGTCCAAATACCTACCCCGGCCCCCTAACTAAACACCCCCCCTCTCTACTGTTCATCGTCATCTCCGAAATCACACCCCTAACCCTAGCCGCCTTAACTCTCCATCGCCTGAAACCCGGCGGCAACAACGCCACCGGTCACCACCTGAACACCCTCGACTCATCACAACCCCCTCTTTACGGATCTGGTGTCAGTTTCCTTCGAATCAGGCCCCAACTTTTCGAATCTTAAATCGAAGGTTGGACTGAAAACCTTATCTTCTCCAATGGCCTCAAATTAACATCACAGCTTCCCCTAACTACCCTCACTACGGATCTGTTAGTAGCATGGTTCGAATCCTCCTGGAACTGCTCGAATCTTCATTTGAAGATTCGAGTGAAACCGGACCCTATCCCAACCTACCTCAAACTCACACAAGTTATCCACCTGACCCCCCACGTGCCTAGAACACCATTGGTTTGATTCGAATATACCTAGAAATGTTCGGATTTGAAATCAAAAAATCTGAAACCCTAAAAATTTCCAGTCATGGAATATTTCCAATTCAAGTGAGGGATTGAGGTCTAAGAGACTTTAATCGAGGTATTCTCAATTGAGAATACTTCGAATAAAGTCTGTTCAGCCTCAAAAAGGTCTGAATCCAAGTTGAGTCTGAGTCCGTGTAAATTTAAAGATTCAAAGGTATTTTTCCTATTTCTTTTTGTTTCCTACATGTATTGTTGTTTGTTTCAGTAACCTGTGCAATTTTTCATATTTTTGTTTATTTAATGCTGTGATTCTGTCTCATACCCGTCTATTTGATCAAATAAGTGAATTGTTTCTGTTGGTTATGTTTGTTTACAATGTGTGTAATCGACTCGATTAAGTTCGTCGATTAGTTATATTATAAAATCCTGTTTCTGAAAATGCTGATTGAAATAATCTGTTTATCTGTTTATAAATTGATTGTTGGCAAATGTTATAGATAGTCAGTTGACTAATACTCGTCAATTAAATCATCTTTGTTTGTAATTCAATAAGATGCTGTGTGTATGATGATTTCTGAGCATTAAGTTTCAGGGCATTGTCAGTATATTGACAATGCTCCTGTGTTTGTTTGATCTTAATTCAATGTTGAAGTTCTGTTTAAATTGTTATGTTGAATTCAGTGTGATTTTACAAGTGTTGATTAGACGTAATTGTATTATAAGGTTACATTCACAGTTAGGATTCAGTCCAAAACTTAAGAAAAGTGGTTATAAGCTGTTTAAATCAGAAACCAGGTTGATAATTAAGTTTGAACAGATTTTTAAATCTGTTTTGTACTAGATTCTGATTTTTGTATTAAGGGCGGTAATAACAGTAGGATTTCAGGGGTATTTTGGGAATGAAACAGTGAAAGTAATGTGATAATGTTAGTATGCTAATAGTGGATTGTTAATGGCTATAATCTAATAGGATAATAGGAAACCAAAAGAAGTGGAGGGGCTGAAAATAAGGGAAAGGTATCCTTAGTGCTGTTTGAATAAGAAAAAGCAGTTCATTGGCAGATTTTAAGGGAAAATATGCTTTAGATAACAAAAGGGGGTCCGGGCAGCATTAGGGGAGTAACTTATATAAGAGGGGAGTTGGGACTGATTGAAGTGGAAAAGGAAAAAAAGAAGAAATTAAGAGAGGGAGATATACATATACACAGAGAGAGACAGGGAGAAAATCTGGACAGAAATTAATAGAGGAATAGAGACACGGATAGAGAGAAGGACATTAAGAGAGAGAGGAAGAAAACAGAAAAGAAATAGAAAAGAAAGCACACACACACACACACACAAAATCTGAAAAAAAAATAGAAAAGAAAGAAGGAAAATCTGAAACAATGTTTCTTGAATCTGTCCGGGTTTGTTTGTCGATATTGTTTGGTTTAAATCTGAAATTCTTCTTAATTTTCTGTTACTGATTGGTCTGGTTTCACGGGACTTGTTGTTTTTTGCTCAAAATCTGCTGCGTTATTGGTGTATTCTGCTGATTTTGTCGCTGCTGTCACTGCTGAAATTTACTTCTTCTACCCTCATTTCCAGGTACATATCTGTAAACTCATGTCATGAAAAGCTTTCAACATGACAAATAAATGAAGTTTGGAATTATAATTCTGTCTTCTATTCATTTAAGTTCATTAGTTTAAACTTCAGCTTTGTTTCATGTTGGTTAATTAGTAGTGAGTTCGACACGATGGCTATAAGTTAATCATCTTCTTTTGAAATTCGTATAAAGCTTTGTAATAATGTTGTCCATTTCGAAATCTCATTAGTATAGTTATATTTGAATTGTAAAAATAGGGAATATGGCAGAAAGTTGGCCATTATTTAAATTTTATGGTATTGTTAGTTAGGTACAGAATAGTATGGAAATATCAAGGAAAAATACATTATTAGTCTATTTTGTTAATTAGTCAGTTGTTGTTTAAAGCTAGATGGTGTTGGTTGCATTTTGTTATATATGGCGTAATAATGGTATGTATAATCAATAGTTGAAAGATGCATTGATACAATCTGTTACGTTCACAATGTTGGAATATGACGAAGGGTGTAGATGTATGTTTACGTTATATGTAATATTATTTTATTAAATCGATTTGTATATTAGTTCTCTTTCTTAATAACAAATGGCCTACTTATCTAGGATTATAATTAGATCATTTTCTATAAATAATACATAAAAATCATGATAACAATTTGCAAAAATTATAGATTTAGTATTTGTAGATGGCTTGTATAAGCAAAAGAGAATTGATTTAATTTTTATCTATCCAAAATTCAATCGTTGTAAGTAAATTGATCGGATAATTGGACCGTTGGACTAAAATTAGTTGCTAAGAAGGTCAAGTTTAGAATATAAAAAATGTAATAAAAATTGGATATACAAATAGTGATCGCTCCAAATAGAATAATGAGTTTTTCTTCGAAAATATTAGTTTTGTTTATCCAATTAATTCTTTTCGAATCTTGCATATAATTCACCCTTTTCTAGGCTAATACCGTATTAACTAATAAAAAAATGGTAAATTTAGTTGCGTGATACTTCGTTTTCCACACCATTATTTTTAAATAATTTTGAGGTATATATAATTCGTACATTAAAACATGCGATCAACGTCCAAAAGTTTCGAATTCTTTTCAAGAAATTTAAAGGCGTACAAATCAGAGATTTTCCATGACTTTCATATTTAAAATAATTGTTGAAATAAATGATTTGTGGGAAATTTATACTACCATCAAGAATGTTTGTGTGATTAGGGATACGTTCGCGTAACCTGATTATATTTCTGAAAGCAATTCGGATTATGCGTTCGCGCAACTTCGAGCGAACATTTAATAAAAAAGGGGTTTCTTCGGAGAATATAAAGTTGATTTCATTAAACCCGAGAGGTGCAGTTCACTATTTTAAGAAAGGCGAATGTTCTTAATTTTTTTTTTCAAACATAATTATTTTTATAATAAATATATTATCAATATTATTGTGTACACGTACGCGTGACACGATTCCTCACGTTAAAAAATATATAATATATAATACGAATATACGTACGCGTGATTCGATTCAAAGAAGGGTCTTTAATTATAAACAATCTAAACTGAAGCAGTAACAATAGCGGTAACAAAATCATGTATTTAGCAAATCGAGATAATTAAGCCAAGTATAATAACAGTTAAGCGACCGTGCTAGAACCACGGAATTCGGGAATGCCTAACACCTTCTCCCGAATTAACAGAATTCCTTACTCAGATTTCTGGTTCGCAGAATAAACAAACCGAGTCATATTCTCCTCGATTCAGGGATTAAAACCGGTGACTTGGGACGCCTTAAACTTCCCAGGTGGCGACTCTGAAACAAACAAATAAATCCCGTTTCGACTGTCCTTTAATTGGAGAAAACTCCTTCGCGCCCCCACGGGCGAGGAAAAAGGAGGTGCGACAACCATAACAGAGTTAAGGACGTTCACTTTCTCATGGAACTCATCCAGGTTCTTCTTCTTTCCTCTTTTTGCATTGTACTTCCATCATTTCTTTCAACATATAAAAAATATGGCTGGTGCATTTGGTACAACCAAAATATTTTTTATTGAAAATTTCTCTACGATAAGTTTTTTTTTCCAGATATGTTGAATTTTACGTGCAAAGGAAGGGCCATGTCAGATCAGGTGACTTGAACATCAATCCCTATGAGGTATTCCAAGATGTAGGATTAAGGCCATTGGAGAAGACCATTGAGGCGCTGCAATTCAGCTAGCTTGCTTACTTGATTAAAATTGGCAAATCTTTGTTCAGTAAGTTTTCTTTTTTTTCTTCTTGGTCTCATGGCTATTGATGAAAATCAATCTTTCATGTTCTTAGGAGTTTTTCCTTCTTTTTTAAATCGGATGTCTCAAAGAGACCCTGGGGAATTTTTCTTTCAATTAGGTAAAAGAACCAAAAAAGAAATGAGTGGATTTCTTATGTAGTTTTTCAGAATATATTATAGTACTTTTAGTTTATGCAAGTCACGAATAGTTGTCAATGGTTCTCTTAATACTAATTATCACTGGAATTAGACTCTGTTTAAGTTTGTCAATGATGATGTTTATTTTTTCTCGATACAAATCGTCAAAGAATAGTTCACTGTGTTTTCACTAAACCTTAATTCTACACATAATCCATGTGGTTATTGATTTCTCTTCACCCATTTGATATATTGCATGCAACAATTCGACAACTACTCAAAATGAAAACGACAATCTAGGAAATAATGGAGGTGAAACAACAGAACACACACACACACACACATAACATAACATATATATATATATATATATATATATATATATATATATATATATATATATATATATATATATATATATATATACACACACGTTTTGTAAGAGGAACTTTTTTCCATCACTGTTTCTCAGTCATAATTTTCCTCCATGAAACATATTTGACCGTTAGAGATAAACACTTAGAGAAATACATTTCAGGGACTTTATTCACCAATATGAGTTTCTTAGAAGTAGAATAGGATTTTTCTAATATTCAATTTGGCGGTTATATATTGTGACAACTTAAAAGTTAATTTAATTCTTTACTTCTCTAACAAACCAGTTGATTAGTTATTGTTTAGATTATGTTGCATAATACTACTCTAATTATCACAAATATCACATGAATTTATTCAAGAAAGCTATAAGTACAACGATTGCAATGTATTTCGGTTTGACGAGAATAAGTATGATGAATCCTTAACTGCAGCTGCCTCTATTGATTATTATTCTATGCATTAATAGTAAACTCATGGCACATCTATGAAGTGCTAGACTGAGCTCCTTATTGGATTTGGCGATTGATCCTCCTCTTCTAAACCAAAAGGATATAGAAACAGATAAATGTTAGCACCATCTTTTTGATTGTTTGAAGTACAAACTTTTTAAGCCTATAATACTACATTTATCAAACTGAGATAAAATATTTGATAGTGTGATTTTTCACCAGAGAAAATATATTTTCTTTTATTTTCTATGGTGAAGGTTCGTACTTTCAAAATATTTACTTGCTTACTCTTTTCTTTTGGGTAGTTGAATACCAGATATGTGCTAAAATGCAATTTGTTAAAATTTAGCCCTATCATAATAAGGACTGAAACAATCAATTGGAAAATCAGAAAAGCTCAAACATTTTTTCCATCGACTGACATGATGCTGCCAGGTTCCGCCGACAATGATACATATATTCCCCACAGTCTCTGTTTCATGTCGATGTAGGTTACAAGCCTAGAAATGGTGTGTTCACCCTTATAGAACTCTTAAATTAATGTCTCAACGTGAGAAACCATAAACAGAAGGCATGTAAATATAGAAATAAGAGCTTACGAACCTTTTATTCAGAGAAATAACATTCTACAAATTAGCCTACAAAACATTAAACTCATCAGTAAGCTCCTTCCTAAGAGCTGGTCTTCCTGTATGAATTATATTTTTGGTATTCAACTACTCTTTCAATTCTTACATAGCTATGACATTATCTTGGTGTGTTATTGGAAAAGCATGTCGATAGATTTGTTGATTCTGAGAACAACTAATATTTTTGTCATGGAACAACTAATATACGTTTTACATTCAGATTTTTTTAGTCATTGTCTTATGATATGTCTGACAAAGGAAAACTGATAATTTATAGTTGAATCAATAAGCAAGATTTCTTAATGAAAAATATTTTATGCAGAAATTTTCTCTACCACGGTTGAAAGTAAACTGCAGCATGGCCCTCAAATGTTTTCTAATCGCTCTCTTCTTTGGAATGATGTGAATACCAGTATCATTCTCACATCTAAGGTATACTGTTCGTCAAATTTGGTTCAAGCGTTTTCAACTTTTGTCGAGTCATAAATGTAGCATTTATTGATCGAGTAAAAAATTATCAACTGTCATGGTATGTGAAAGGTTGAAATAGGTTTGAGCTTTTACATAAAAATATGAAGTTAATTTGAACCAGTGATTGGCAATTGTCATTTTAAAGTTTTATGTGAACCACTTATTGGCTTAAGGATATGAGGCGATAGTCAAATGAAAGCAGCCGAGGCTCGGAAAGGAGTTACAACACTAGGCGTGCCACCATAACTGATCAAATTCTACGGTAACAGTCATTTTTGAATTGCTTTAGGCACTTTTAAGTCAATTGTGATATTTGTAGAAGCCACACTGACCAAGCAAGTTTGTTATGCAAGCACCATGCTTAACTTTAGGATAACTATTTTGACTATATGTTCTTATATTTAAAGGACTTTTCATGATGTTTAGACTTCTTAATTTGACTTTGATATTTCTATTTTCAAATGTCACATAGAAGAGGTACACACCTATTCTCTCTTCTTAGGATTTCCTTTTCCCTGGTCCTTCATTTTTAAAGTAATTCAGTCTACAAACTCATGAATCATAAACTTTAATGGAAACAACATGTCTGAGTAAAATAATAATATATCTTTGCAGACACATCGAAACCACGATCCGCTAGTGCCGTTGGAAAGAGAATTTCTGGAATCACAATATATACCAAAAGAAAGGTCCAGATTCTTTGTAAATTTATACATATATACTTTTGAATATAGTTATGGTATTCTGCTATTATACTTTTCACAGTTTTGCGCGTTCTGACTAAAAAAATCAAATCTTTCTACAGTCACATCGAAATCATGATCCACTTGTGCCGTTGGAAAAAGGATTTCTACAATTACAATATATAAAAAAATTCAGGTCTAGATTATTTGTATATTTAAGCAGAAATTCTTTTAAACTCAATCTGAATTTCTGTCATTATGCTTTTTCCAACTTTGCACGACCATACTAAAAAAATTATATCTCTTTGAAAGGATGTCGAAACCATGATCCACTTATGCCATTAGAAAGAGGATTTATGATACTACAATATATAAAAAAAAATTAAGGTTCGGATTCTTTGTAAATTAATGCAAATATGCTTTTGAATTCAATTATAAATTTCTAGTATTCTACTTTTCACATCTTTGAGCGTTATGACTAAAAAAATCACATCTATCTGCATATATGTTGAATAGCCAATCTGCTTATGCCGTTTGAAAGAGGACTTATAGAACTACAATATATACAATAATCAAGTCCAAATTATTTGAATATATATAAACATATTCTTTTTAACTCAGTTATGAATTTATGTTATTCTACTTTTCACAGTTTTGTGCGTCCTGACTAAAATAATTATATCTCTCTGCAGGCATATCAAAACCACGATCCGCTTGTGCCATTGAAAAGAGAATTCTGGAAATACAATATATACAAAACTTAGGTCCAAATCCTTTATAGATTTATCTCCTTTCTTTGGTAATATTAATCTTTCTTCGTGTGGAATATTTTGTAGTTGTTATGTATTCACTGTGATTGAACTATATTTTATACTTTAGCAGTATCACAATGGTTCACATACCAAGGTCTTTTAATTACTTTCATCAACACTTTTCGCAATCGTTGATGAAGTACCATTTTTTGGTTGAGTTCAATACAACAATTATGAAGGTGAGTTTTGTACCTTTTTCTTAAATAACCAAAGTACCTCAATCAGGCTCACAAGTAGTAAAATATTATTTTGTATAAGGTTACTCATAAATGTGTGAAGATACTATCAATTAATACCATGCCTCGTTATGAGTCATGGAAAAAGAGTTTGGATGCCAATTCAAGTGGTTGGTCAATTAAGTACTAATAGGTTTGTGTATCGAATATTTCATAAAACCATCAAACTCGCCTTTCTACTAATTATTCTCTTTATTGCTTTGATAGGAGCTGCGTGGAAGTTGCCGATATACTACTATCTCTTAACGAGGTTCAAATACATTCTATTTTCTGTGTATCTCAACTCAAAAAACTGTCACTACTCTTGCCTTAATTGTTCATCTGCATATTCTAGATTCGTCAGATTCACTATGCCCCTTGTTTCAAAGGCGGATGAAGCCTTATATAATCCGGTAATATGCATTCATGAAATTTAAATTCAGGTTTCATCACATCCTTATCTAAAGCTAATCTTGCTCACACATATGTCAATATGGTTGGTGGCACTAATGCAAGTGCCTATTCCATGGGCATGCTTTATCTAGTCGTTGCTATTTGGGAATTCCTTTTTTTTACTGATTCTTTCTCAAATTACATATACCTATTGCCTGGAATATTAAGCCATAACATGCTCCATGGCACAAGAAAACCGCGATGGCTTATGAAGTGCACGATAAATATCATCAAAGTCAAAGGTACATAAGAACAATAAGTACTCCATATAAAAATTATGAAAAGTTTTTTACATAGCAATTTTAAAGAAGTTATTGTCAATTTTAATGTTAAAGTTTATTTGAACCAGTGATTATCTTCAACATATGAGGCGACAGTTAAATAAAAGCAGTTGAGGCTCTGAAAGCAACGACAACACCAGCCACATCACCAAAATTGGTCAAATCTCTACGGTCACGGTTTTGAATTACTTCAGCCACTTCCAAGTCAAATGATACTTGTGGAAGCCACCCTAATCAAGCACCTTTGCTATGTAAACAACAAACAGAGAAACCAGGAAAAAACAATTCAATGCAATCATGGAGGGTCTATCATTTCAAGTGGTAATTTGACTTATGAATACAAAGAAATGACATGTAAGGTAAGCATGACAACATTTTTCTTAGAAATAACTCAAAAGAATTCATCTATTTGGTTTTTGGTTTAATTCTTTTGAATGTGTTAAATTTTGTCTGCAATATACATCTTTTTCTATTATTTTTTTCTGCTCTTTTTTCCTTTGAGCTAATCCGCGCATTGCGCGGGTACATATACTAGTATCTTGGTAAATGATAGATTTCTCAAAGAGCAATTGGTTTAATAGTGTTACGTTGAAAATGCAGTCGCCGAAATATGCGTTTGGTAGTGTATGTCTCACATATAAGAAAAAATCCGATAAATAATCGAAAAACGACAAAAGCCGAATCGATAAAAACCGATTTAATTGGTTTGGTTTGGTTGTAATATTTTAAAAATCAATTTACTTGGTTTGGTTTCTTTCTAGGAAAAAATCGACCCAAACCGAACCATGAACACCCTAAAGCATATGAGGACATATATAAAATATCCTTTTTTAAAACTAACTAAATAGGATTATTTTTAGGACCTTATATACTTTTTAGTATAATTTTCTTATAACAATAACAACTCAATGAAATGTCACTAACAGGGTCTGGGAGGGTAGTGTGTACGCATAACTTTATCATTTAGCCCTGACCGAAGGGATAGAGTATAATTTTCTTATAACTCATATAGATATGAAATTTTTAACAGTTATGTGCTCTGAGATAGTAAACTTAAACCCGGAACACATAAATTTCAACAATTAAAACAGAAAGCAAATTTTGAGGGGCAAAAATGGTGGCATTATCGCTGTACAAAGGAAACCTCCACAGAGTACCCGAAGCTCCACGCCGATGGCTTTTGCCAACCCCCAAAATTTCCCTCAAGGACTTCAGAATTCTCCTCCGTCGCCGGTCCCGAGCCCTCTCTCGCCTCCTCACTACCACCACTCCTCCCGACGCCGTCACTGCTGCTGCCACCACCACCACCACCACCTACAACCCTAACCCTAAAACTGAGTCTAATTCCAATCCTCACGATGAGGTTCCTGCTTTGGTCCCAGTAAAGGCCGAGAAGGAAGAGGAGGTTCAAGGAGATAATGGGAAATTGTCGGAGCAATTAATCGATGCGTCTGATGTGGTGGTTGACCCTAAGCTTGAGGTCTTTGAAAACGGCGAGAAATTGGAGGTTCCGGTGAATCCCTCTAGATTCGAGGTATTGAAATTTACATGCAATTATTGATTTTATTTGTTTGTAACGGTATCATCTATGTAATTTTGCTGGTTTTTAGTTAAAAATCGCTTATCTCTTGCACAAAGTGCTCCTCTGCATTTTATTTTTGTTTAGTTAAAAAGGGCTCCTAGCTAAGTCAGGGGTGAAGTCGGTGTATACCTTACACAGCTTTTCCCCATTTTTGCTTATTATCCGAGGGGAGGTTGCAATATGCCACGATGTAAGGATGTATCATGTAGCAGATGATTTGGAAGAGTGTATGCTATATGTGTAGTAGGTTTAAGATTAATATTTTTGAGCTGAAGCTTCATATACCAATGAGAGATGAGGAGGTATATTTGGGTGATGATTGGGATAATTTAATTAGATTCTGGCAAAATTCTCCATCAAGAAATTATTGGTTATTGGAGAAATGGTGAATGTCATATGCTACACGGATATATGGAGATGGGGATATAGTAGGGATGGCTTATTTGTAGTTAAGTCTAATTACGAGAGTTTGTTAGTGAGGCAGGAGTTGACTTCCCATACCTTTCTACTGTGTCCCCTGCGTGCCTAAAATGGCATGTCTCTTCGCGTGAATTGGCAGCAAAGGCAGTAATACCTACGGCGGAGAACTTTAGGAAGAGGAGGATAACCTTTGTTAGTTGGTGCTTCATGTGCAGATGTTTGGATGAATATGTAGACCATCTCATGACGAGAGAAATAGGAGAGCATTTGAAGGGTTAAGAATGAAGTTGTAAAATTTAAAAATAATCTCGTGTCTAGTTCCTCTTTGGTGCACCATGAGGTTCCTATTGCATAGAAGATTGGATATCTTTTGTAGAGAACCATATTTTGGTATACGTTTCTCTACCTTTTGGTATGTGGCTTGGTATACAGTGGTTTCCCATCATCAATAATATGATTTACTTCATCAACAAAACAAATGGAGAAATGGTAATGAAATTTCCCTATTGAATAAATGCCAGCTGAATAAAGTGATGATGTGTTGAACAGTGGTAATTATGTCGTATACATTTTGAATGAACATCCATCATCAACTGTGCAAAGGCAGAAAAGATCAATAGTTCTGCTAATGATTTCCTTTTTGTCTGCATCCTTGCTTGTAGTCCATTGGCATCTTTGTTCTTCTCTTACTTCTGATTTATGCATTCATTTATCTGTATTTTACATGTAATTTGGCAGTCAATTCTCTTATAAAAAATACAAAATTAATTAGCCTGGATCTCTTTACGTGGCTCGTTGGAGATTATAGTAATTTTTTCATCTTTACGTCTGAGTATGTCCCAACTCCACATGGGGTTAGCAGAGAGGGACTGAGCAGGGTGGAAGGTGTTGGATATGAAAAAATATATGATTATACATTATGTTTGTGATCAGAGTTAACTATAAATTTGATGCATAATTTTGAATAAGGACCACCTCCAAATTGTTTCCACTGAATTCCATTTCTTAGCTTTTTAAACTTTTTTGATCACTCTCTTTGGCAGACGAGCAACAAAGAGGATACAGCAACTGATAAAGGGAAAAGAAAGAAGGAGATTGAGGACAAATTACAGATTTTGAATACGAAAAAGCACGGTTTGGTACAATTATTAAAACAGGTGATCTTGGTTAAAAACAATCCCTGGGGAAATGGAAACTTTTACATGAGGCCTATATTTTAATTGTTCTGAAAATCTGTCAAATTGTGTATGGACCTAGGATGATTGTTATTTGGTCACGATATTTTTTTTTTTTTTTTTTTTTGCAGATTCTTAATGCAGAAGAGGAGCTAAAGAGAAGGAGCATGCAAGGTATGGCAGTTCGGTCATCACTCCCGCTTCAAGTGGATACTACAAATGACAGTGGATCTATGACTAGACTAAACACACCTAGAATGGGCTCGGATGGAAACCTCATTGGCGAGATGGATGGAGAAGGGGGTGATGATGCTTCCAATCAGAACATGCTTTCTCGGAATTTGCTTCGTATGAGCAGTACATCGCCATCTTCAGAGTCTCAACTCAGGAAGACCCCCTACAATGTGGTAATTGCCCTATCTACTGCTTGAATTATTACCTTTGGCCTTTCTTTTGTGGCACTAACACCAGGAGTGGAAAAAGAGTTCTAATTTTGTTTCTAATTATATTTTTCTGGCAAAAGTTCCAAAAACTTTAAGTAAAGCTGATAGCAAGAAAAGAACATTCATCTGTGCAAGTTATCAGTAGAACACAGTATTACGGCCTAGGATGTTTCTGTTTTCAATCAAAATGTCTCGCATCTACGTTGTGAACTAGTAAATCAGAGGCATGCATTTAAGTCCTATTGGATAAAGTTACTGTTTTTCTAATGGATGTAGGCTATGTCTTAGCTCCACATTGGATTGCTAGCTTAACTATTCTTGGGTGAAAGTTTTTGGTTTTAAGATCTCATCCTGACTCCTAAGTGAGTGAATTGCAACACTTATTTTAATCAAAGTGAATGATTCGCAACAAATTTTGATTGTCACGAGTGAGATTTGCTTTTGATGGAATGGTCAATCTTTGAGTGATTGTGTTATGTTGATCCCATGTAAATGGTGAGTCGGCTCGGCTTTTGTATTTCCAACTGTCCATACTTTTGGTAATATAGCTTCCTCTATGCTGACGCTATTACTGTTCAAACTCCAGAGTTGACATATCTGCTCTGTTTTCTTTTTTGATAAAGATATCTGCACTGTTTTCTCATTGTTAAATGGTACAAAGTTGGCCGGTCACAATAATAGTACTACTCTAATTAAGATCGCATAGTTATTTTTATTTTCTTTTGCTTCCTAGTACTATGAACCCTGTTAGAAAAGATTTCTAACAGGGGATACTGCAGGGGCTTCTTTAAACCATGTTATGACTTCCTTATCAAAATATTATCCCCTGTTATGACTTGGGTGCTTGTTAGTAGTAACTTGTCTGCATGAATCTAAAGCATTTTACGGCTTTAGTTTTCAGCTAGCACATTTTCTTTTTTTTTGGACTTCCATGTTGGGGTGTTCGTCAGTTTGTACGGTACGGTGTTTAGACATTTCCGTTCGGTATTTTTAGTATTCGGTTTCTTGAAATGCTATACCAATATCATACCTAATTAAATTTGTTATGTTTCAGATTTTCTCCTTTCGGTTTTGGTTTATTCAGTTAGGTAATTTCAGTTTGTTCGGCTTGAATATAAACTAGTGCATAGAGTCATAAACTGTAATATTCAAGTACTCGCAAATACAAAGATCAAAATTTTCTAAGTTCACCTGATTGTTCACAGAATCTTTATCCAATATCAGCAGGTTTCAACCCATATAGAGAAAAGAAGTAGATAAACAAATAAATTTGATAATTGAAAATGTCTTGTTACTTGCTGAACTTAGAGAATACAACCAGGACTAATCCAACATATGCAATTGCAATACACGAGTAAGAATTACCTTAAAACCGTAGAAATATTACGCTTAACTGTTTGGCAACCCGAAGAGTAAGAGTCAGAATATGTAGCCTACGTTGTTCCTGCATTTTCGAAAAAAGTACATGGGTTTTACTATCGGTATTTCAGTATTTTTTTTAATAACAAATACCATAACTAATTACCAAATTTTATTTATATACTTAAACCAAATTCCAAAATTTTCGGTTTCGGCAGTGTAATTTAGTATGTTGGTATTATCAAAAGAAAGGGAGAGGAAGAGTCTGTAATGAGGACCAGCACAGATGGAAACAATAAATGCAAGGGGAAAGACAATGTTATTTGTTTCCTCGGAAGTAATAGTCTTTTCGGAGTTCTTTAAGAGGTGCTGTACAACTTCAAATTACCTCCTTTTTTCCTTAAAGGATGATGCGAAATTCTCAATTCCTTTTCTTTGTAAATAATGGAGTTCCAGATCAAGATCAGGCATACTTTTCATGACGAATTGCTTTATGAGGAAGGCTGCTGATGCTACATTAGACATAAGTTGCTTATTTCTGCTTTTGACGAAGAGACCTTTTTTTTTCCGGCTTATACATAAACCTGCAGATTACCCTAGAAAGTAGAAACTACTGTAGAAGCTGATAATCCACAATAAATAAAATTTTGGGACTCTTTTGTTTATTTTGATACTTGTTATCAGTTGCCTATTTGAGGTCAACTTTTGTGTATTAGGGTAAAATGGTAAGGAAAGGTGATAGCTATAAGAAAAAAGATTAAAAGAAGACGACCTAATTTTCTCATACACCAGTTGGCTGAAGTGTTGGTAAACTGTTTTTTAATCTGATTCACTAAGAGGAAGCTTGGTGTGATTATTTTCCTTCTGCAATAACTCAAAGTTTCAATAGCGCTTGTTAATTGATCAAATTAATGTGCCCAGGTTATCTCATAACTTGAAGAGTATGTAATAGTCCAGATTAAAACATCCATTTCACTTGTTGCTTATTTTCCAGGTTCCTCTCTCTTCACGATCTTTTGGAGTTACTGGTAGTCCTTCAAGGTTTGCACCTCCGGGTCAGCAAGGACAACCTTCAAATCTTCCCCCAATGTCCTTATCTGGAACAAATTTAGTTGCCTCCTCTCCTTCTCCTGCAGCATCAGGCGGTACTTCAGTGTTTAGGGATCGGTTTTCTAGCCCATGAGATTAGAAGTTACGTTGGTTGTTTTTACATGTCAAGGTGCCCTAGCAACTGGGTATTATTCAAACTGGCTACTTATGAAGCTATAAATCATTCTGGCATTCCAAATAGCTCATTACTGGAAAGGTAATAATCACGATGCAGTGTCAAGGTCCGATGCCTTCTAGTTGGAAGAAAATAGTATTGCCATTCCTTTGGTCAGTTCTGCGTGTCCATATGATGCTTATGAAGTTGCCCTGATTAAGGTTAGTGTACTCTGTAGCAAGATGAATTTTCAGTTCTTAAAGGTGTGAAGAAGTGAATAAGCCGTGTACATATCTTTTGCCTTGAAGCGATGTTTTATTTGTCATTGCTGTGCGATTCCCCTCTCAAACAAGGTGACCTCATTCAGATTCCAATGCCTTATCTCAAAGATCCCTTGTTAGGATTTATGAAATGCTGCTGATGAAGTATGTCACTGGTGTGTGATTCTTCCTGAAATTTGGCAGAACATAGTAAATATATGTAACAAAGAGTGAGAGTAGGATCTGACACCACGTGATCTTGAGAAATGGGAACGGGTTCCTGGTTGTACTTGTTGGTAGGACTTTCTTATGGTGTTTTGACTGGTATTTCCCTTGTTTTTCTGTACTTATTCCTAATATTCCAGGAAATATTGGGTCACTTGGCTTAATATATAGGAGTAGAAAGTTTTGCCAAGAGACAGTACGCTGTGATGCAATGTTTGGCCAAGCTTTTAAAATTAGCTTATTTTGAAAAGTACTTTTCTTAAAAAAAATTTTAAAACGTATTTTTGGTGAGAATTTGTTTGTATTTGGCTAGTTAACTTAAAAAGAACTTTTGAGTAGCAATGTTTGACCAAACCTTTTAAAAAATACTTTTTTCAAAAGTGAAGTTACTATTTATGCTTTTTAAAAACTGTTTTTGTTTTTACTCAAAAAAAACTTTTTCCCCCCTACAAATTTGGTCAAATATTTTTACTTTGAAAAAAAAGAATTTTGGCTAAAAAGAAGCTTGCCCAAAAGAGGCTATAAGAGTGCATGCTTTCTCTATTTATTAAACATAATGGGAATACGAAATGGCCCCGTTTTGATGTCTTCATTTGTCATCTATTTCCATGAGCACCATGTCGGTTGAGTTATTCAATCTCGAGTAAGCAGGTCTTACTATGTCCACTTTCTATTTGCTTGAGAACAACTCCATGCTTTTTTATTATTGGTTCTTTCTTCCTTCCTCCTCTTTCTTTTTACTTTTTCAGCTTTTGTTTTTCGCGTCCTTAAGATCTGTCGTTCTATTGTCATATGCCGGTACCCTTAAGTCTTATATGCCGGTACCCTTAAGTCTTAATGGATGGTATTGATATTTGGAATTGGAAGCCACGTGAACATGTTTGGCACAGAAATTCCACCGTTTATAATTTTATTATGAGGGGATCTGTCAATAAACGAAACCAGTTTATGGAACTACAAAGGATTTAGGAGCAGCTAATAGGGAGCAGACTAAGCTAGCAGTTTTGGAATGTAAGGGGGAAAAACAATAAAAAATCCTCAGGAAATTGTGAAGGGACAATAAATCCTCTATTTATTTTTCTTCACATTCACTTCACCATATTAAGTGAATAAAAGTTTATATACAACACGCTTATTATATATTTAGAGATAGTTTGATTTAGTTATGGTGGGATTAGTTATGTGGGGATTAATGATATTAGGAGTTGTGCTTCTTTACCTGTAAAATGGTATAACTGAATTTGTTACGTGGTTTATAGATAAGTGAGATTTGATCCAAAAACGATAAATAAACAAGATTAAAAATAAGACTTAGCGGTTAAAATCAAAGGAAATGACAAGCTTGGCTCCGAGAACAATGCCTCTAGGGACAGAAATATCAATGTATAGAGCAAATAATGTTATTTTATTGAGTTTGAGAATGAAATATAGCATAAGTTTTGCCAAGATTTTCTTGTCTTACAATGGCTGTTCAACCTACTATTTATAGCCAAACCTAGGGAAACAAGATCCTAAGATCAAGTCCTCTTAAATGACAATAAAAGGGTCATTAATGAATATGTAACGGCAGGCCGTGAACGTAAATATTCTCTGCAAAGACTGTCTATTTTAATGCCAGGGAATATTCATCATTGAGTGCTATCTGATGGCAAACATTCGATCTGCTCATGTTGATCACGCTCCCTTCAGGGTCTATTCGATGCCAACTGCAATTGTTGTTCCCGGTACGGGTTGTTACTTGATTTACTTTGTATCTGTCTTCGGTTACATGTGTCACGCTACTATTCGATCATATAATATAAACCAATTTTACCATATACGGATAGTCTCCTTACTTTCCGATGGCATATCTTTGTGTTATCGGGAAGTTGGTGAATATCCCTTTCTTGGCGGGAAATCTTCTGAAAATTTTCTTAACAGTCTCTGACGCTTGAAAGGACGCACGTCTTCTCGCATTTAATATCCCAAACACGTGTTGCCCCACGATTTAGCAATATTTTTGCCAATTCTCGAGGTAATCATGACCACGATGTGTGCCATGTATATCTTTATTTATACTCATCATTCTAACTCTTTCACTTCCAAAACTTTCATAAGTTCATCATCTTCTTGGCGCTTAACCTCTTTCTGCTCTCATCTTTTCCTGACTTTTTTCAAAAAATTTCTCTATCTTTTTACTACCATGGCTTGTTTTAGTGAGTCTTTCGAAAACTCTGGTCTTCTCTTCGGTGGAGGCCTGAAGAGAAAGAAAGACAAAGAGGTTGATGTTAATGTTGATCCTTCCACGGTGAGCATCGTTATACCCAATCACCTAAGTATCCTCAACGACTTTCAAGTGAAGTTCCCCTCTGCGTCTCCACGGACTTGGGCCGTTAGTAGATACCCCTCCTCCATTTGCCCTTCTAGTATTCCCTTTGTGAAGGAGAACTGCAACTACCCAAACTTTAACATCCTTGCTCCGGATATGATAGAGTGGGTTACCTTAACCAAGGAAGGTTTTACAAATGTCTTATCATGGGCGGACCCTTGGGCGCGCCCCGTGGAGTCCTAGCAAGCCTCCCAACGCCTAGCGCCACGGATGGCCCCGTGGTCTTGGCTGCGCCAAGTGACAAGCGCGCATGTGCTTCTGTCTCCCAACCGATATCCCTCGCCAGCGCCCAGCCGCAGGCATATGCCAACAACGCCGCGCCCGCAGACCGTGATGCCAAAGACAATGTTGCTGACAACGACCTGTTTCTACCTTGCAGAAAACTAAGTCCTTTTCATTGTAAATATATAGTAGTTTTATTTCATGTGCTTCCATTATGTTTCTCTAGCTTAGTTAAGTCTAGTCTTGTAACTTTGATTTATTTTTTTTAAGCACTATTAGGGTGGATCAAGCAATCAAACTTTCTAGCAAGCAAACAATTCTCTGTACTGGTGTCTCTCTCCCCTTGACACCGTGTTGCTTTTCTGTAATAGCTTTCATTAATTCAATCAACCTTTCTTTCATTCTCAATTCTCATTTCTATTCTCTCAATTGCTCTTGACATTGGTTTTCCTATACGACACTGACAATCTCATCTAGCATATGGAGAGGACCTCAATTGGCGGATAGTAACTGCACTGACATCAGTTGCTTAACTTTATGTCGCCCTTCCAAGGACTCTAAGGAAGGCGTAGCGTAATAGTTGGTATCAGAGCCTAGGCTCGACATCGGACGAGGGAACATATTGCCATTACCACCATTTCTAAACATGGTGATTCATAGGGATCGCATTGCGGCCCTCGAAGAGACGGTTGACGTATTACGACCCATCGTGGATATGGTGCCTGAAATAAGAACCAGCCTAGTGCAAAGGTTGGACGACCTGGACCGCAGAATGCTCCAGACCGAAGTTGACATAGAAAACATCAGTCACAACTCTGATGGAGATCGGCAAATAGCAGCCACAGAGGCAGCCAAAATTTTTGGCAAATTCGAGGCCCTCCAACAAGAACGTGCCGAGGATTTAGCCTACAGGGCACAAGAGGCAAAGAAGGTGACTTCCATGCAACAAACTATAGACAACTTGATAGGCCAACTCAATGTTGTCAATGCTTCTTTACAAGGCCTGCTTCGAGGAGGCAAAAACCAAATCGGGGGTGTTGTGAACCTCGCCTCCATGGCACAAAAACTGAATATTCCTGAACCAAAGCCATACAATGGATCTCGGAATACCAAAGAAGTGGAAAACATCATCTTCGACATCGAACAATACTTCGATGCCGTGGGGGGCCTGGAAGAAGCTAAGAAGGTAGCAACTGCTGCCATGTATCTTCAGGGTGATGCTAAACTCTGGTGGTGGGTGAAATACGAAGCCATCAGGGCTGGTGAAGATGCTCTCGAGACATGGGCAGAACTGAAGACAGCCATACGCCTACAGTTCTTCCCCGAAAATGTTGAATACAATGCAAGGAGAAAGCTACGGGAGCTCCGCCAGACCAAATCAGTGCGAGACTACGTACGAGAATTCTCCGCGCTCATGCTAAACATATGCGACATGGGGGAAGAAGACAAACTCTTCACCTTCTTAGAAGGGTTGAAACCTTATGCCCGTATAGAGTTGCAAAGACAAAGGGTAGATACCATACCCAAGGCGATCCAAGCAGCTGATTGCCTTGGGGACTATCAAGTGGAGGCTCGAAAGGATAGGCCTCAACCGCCTACCCGAGCGGGATACAAAGGAGGCTAGCCTAGCAATGGTGGCCCTAGCAGAAGTGGGGGAGATCGAAGTGCAACCAAATCTAAGGCTCCCTCCTCAGGCAACAATAGTGCTGCGTCAAACAACAATGATCGGGGGAGAAAACCCCCTTTAGGATGTCGTTATTGCGGCAGACCACATTGGAATAATGAATGTCCACATGCACAGATGAGATGAACGCCCATCAAGCTTTTGATGATGGAACGGATGACGAAATAGACGATGCGGACCAGACTGAACTAGTAGGTGTCTTCAACGCAATTGTTGGCCCAATTTCTGAGGCCTTAGCGGAAACCAGTGCTGGTATCCGTAAGAAGAAGGACCCATGTCCTAGCACCAAGAAAGGAAAAAGGAAGGCAGATAAGAGGAGTCCTCCCAAACAAGAAAGGACCTTAATGTTCGTCGAGATGAAGGTAACTGGCAAGCCCATTCGGGCGATGGTAGACATGGGTGCTACCCACAACTACTTAGCCTCAACTCATATGGAGTGCCTTGGTCTAATTGTAGGAAAGGGCAGAGGTAGTGTCAAGGCTATCAACTCACCTCCTCAGCCAGTGGGTGGGATAGCTAAAGAGGTACCAGTGAAGCTTGACCCTTACGAAGGAAAATTCAACCTGCGCGTGGTGATCATAGATGACTTCGAGTTGATAGTTGGATCGGAATTCCTGAGGCAAACCAACACCATGCCCGTACCGTATGCTGACATGTTACTGATGATGGGAGCAAACAGGGCCAAGCCATGCATTATCCCATGCATTCCTAGGAAGATGGCCGTTGAGAACATCTCGGCCTTGCAGTTGAAGAAGGGGGTCAAAAGACATGAACCTACGTTCCTGTCAACACTCTGCATTGAAGATATAGAGCGCTCCTCGGGTCCTATTCATGCACCCGTGAAGTAGCTGCTACTGGAGTTTGAAGATGTCATGCCACAGGAAATGCCAAAGTGACTCCCGCCTAGGTGCTCTGTGGACCATGAGATTGAGTTGGTGTCGGACGCGAAGCCACCCGCCTGGGCGCCTTACAGAATGTCACAACCCGAACTCATCGAGCTTTGGAGACAATTGACAGAAATGCTAGACATATGGATCATCGTGCCCTCCAAGTTCCCATAAGGGTCCCCTGTGCTATTCCAAAAGAAACATGATGGCCGCTTGCGACTCTGTGTGGATTATCGGGATCTAAACAAAATCACTATGAAGAACAAACCCTATTCCGCTAATGGCAGACTTGTTTGATAGACTGGGTGGTGCGACAGTGTTCACCAAGATAGATCTGAAGACAGGTTATTGGCAAGTTCAGATTGCAGAGGGTGATGAATACAAGACGACCTATGTAACAAGATACTGGTCGTATGACTTCCTGGTCATGCCGTTTGGCTTAACTAATGCCCCAGCTACATTTTGCACCCTGATGAACCAAGTTTTTCGAGAGTACATTGACGAATTCGTGGTGGTCTACTTGGATGACATTGAGGTATATAGAAAAACACTGGATGAACACATGGAGAACTTGCGGAAGGTCCTAGCCCAATTGCGGGAGCACGAACTACATGCAAAGCTATCCAAGTGCTCCTTTGCTAAAAAGCAGATTGACTTCCTCGGACATGTCATCGAGGTAGGGCGGATCAAGATGGACTAACAGAAGATTCAGGAAATCACAGATTGGCCGCTGCCTAAGGATATCCACGCCTTAAGGGTGTTCCTTGGCCTATGCAACTACTATCCACGATTTGTGAAAAACTACTCCATCATCGCAATACCATTGATAGAACTCCTCAAGAAGGTCACACCTTGGGATTGGGGACCCAGGCGAGCAGAGGCCTTCAACGCATTAAAAGCGGCTATGTCTAGCAGCCCCGTCTTGGCCCTCCCTTATTTGGCCAAGCCATTCGAAGTCAAATGGATGCATCCGACTATGCCCTCGGCAGAGTCTTGCTAAAAGAAGGTAATCCTGTAGCGTACGAGAGCCGAAAGCTGAAGGATGCAGAGCGGCGCTATACCGCCTATGAGAAAGAATTATTGGTTGCCTTCCATTGCTTGCGCCTTTGGAGGCACTATCTGTTGGGGACCCCGTTCGTGGCCAAGACAGACAACACAGCTGTTAGCCATTTCATGACCCAGCCAAAGCTGAATGGTCAACAGGACAAGTGGCAGGAACTCCTAGCTGAATTCTACTTCAACCTGGAGTACCGAAGTGGGAAGACCAATCATGTTGCTGATGCGCTTAGTAGGAGAGCTGATCTAGCATCAGTGTGTCTACTCGCCACCCTAAGGGGGAGAGAAATATCCACTACCATCAAGGATAGATACAGGATCTAATCATCAAGGATCCTGCTGCATAGTATTTGGTTGATTTATAGGACGGGGCAAGACTCGCCAGTTCTACATGGAAGATGGTTTCCTGAAAGTGAAAGGGAACCGACTTTATATTCCTAAAGGAGGAGATCTGCGAAGGACTCTTCTGGCGGAATGTCACGATACTCTGTGGGCCGGCCATCCCGGTAAAGAATGCACCATGGCGTTACTTCGCCGTGCAAATTATTGGCCTCAAATGGCCGATGAAGTCGCTCAGTATGTGAAGACTTGTCTAGTATGCCAGAAGGACAAACCTGACCGCTTGACACAAGCGGGACTCTTGGAACCACTAGCTGTCCCAAAGAGACCTTAGGAAAGCGTCTCCCTAGATTTCATCACTAGATTGCCCAAGCTCGGAGATCTCACAACTATCTTAGTTGTGGTGGATCGGTTTTCCAAGTATGCTACCTTTATAGCAGGCCCACAATATATATCAGCAGAAGATACAGCTCGACTCTTCTTCTCTCATGTCGTCAAATATTGGGGCCTGCCCAAAGACATTGTTAGTGATCGCAATTCTCGCTTCACTAGCAACTTTTGGACCCAACTCTTTAGGTGCCTTGGGTAAGAATTGAGTCACAACTTAAGTTTTCATCCGCAATCTGATGGTCAAACAGAGCGGTTCAATAGTATGTTGGAGGAATATCTTCGCCACTTTGTAACCGGATCGTAGAAGAATTGGGCGAAGCTTCTGGATGCTGCTCAACTGTGTTTCAATTCACAAAAGATCTCTAATAAAAACAAAAGCGCTTTTGAAATTGTTACCGGACAGCAACCGCTACTCCCACACACCGTGAATGCACCAAACATGTCTAAATCTCCTCGAGGTGCTAGCTTCTCAAAAGAATGGACGCGAAATTTAGAGATAGTGTGGAGTTATCTTGTCAAAGCCCAAAAGCGGATAAAGAGACATGCCGATCAAAATCGTCGCTTTGTTGAATACTAAGTAGGAGACAAAGTGATGGTCAAAATCCCAAAGCGGTACTTGTTTGTGAGGGTCCATGACCATCGCCTATTGCAAAAATACATTGGACCCTTGTCCATTGAAAGGTGCATTGGGAAAGTTGCATACCGGGTGGATACCCCAGCTTGGTGGAAAATTCATCATGTCTTCCATGTCAGCCTTCTGAAACCTTTTCAGGAAGACACAGAGGATCCTTCACAAAGCCAGCTCACAATACCCAGTATTCGAGGCCCCAATTCAACCAGGAAAAGGCTTGTTGAAGCTATCCTTGATGATCGAGTGATTCATGCCTCAAGGAAAGATCACCAAGAGTTCTTGGTGAAATGGTAGGGTTGTGATGCAGAGGAGAATACTTGGGAGAGGGGAACAAACCTCAAATCCTATAAGATCATAATTGATGATTATCTTGCAAGTAAGGTGCCGAGGACATCGCCAACTCAGGTAGGGGAGAATGTCATGGGTAGCTTTCCAGCCGTGTGCCATGACCCTTTGGGCGTACCCCTAGCGTCCCAACAAGCCTCCTAACGTCTAGCGCCACGAATGGCTCCGTGGTCTTGGTTGCGCCAAGTGACAAGCACACATGTGAATCTGTCGCCTCATTGATATCCCTCGCCAGCGCCAGCCGCAAGCTGATGCCAACAACATCGAGCTTGCAGACCGTGATGTCAAAGACAATGTTGCTGACAACTAACTTGTTTCTGCCTTGCAGAAAACTTAGTCCTTTTCATTGTAAATATAGAGTAGTTTTATTTCATGTACTTTAATTATGTTTCTCTAGCTTAGTTAAGTCTAGTCTTGTAACTTTGGTTTATTTTTTTTAGCACTATTAGGGGGGATCAAGCAATCAAACTTTCTAGCAAGTAAACAATTCTCTGTACTGGTGTCTCTCCCCCTCGACACCGCGTTGCTTTTTTGTAATAGCTTTCATTAATGCAATCAAGCTTTCTTTCATTCTGTTCTCTCAATTGCTCTTCACATTGGTTTTCCCGTACGACATTGACAATCTCGTCTAGCGTACGGAGGGGACCTCAGTTGGAGGATAGTAACTACACTGACATCAGTTGCTTAGCCTTACGTCGCCCTTCCAAGGACTCGCAGGAAGGCGCCGCGTAATAGTCTATATGTACACTTCACCTTGGGTCCCTTTTATTTGAGTGGATGGCTCGACCCCGTGATCTTGGAGTTTTGCCATTGGTACCAAGTCTGTTTGGCGCAAGTAGGCCCTTCTATATGGCGAACGGTAGCTTATCTACACCGGCTATGCACGGAGACTGGGAAAATCCTAACCCTGGCACACATGATGAACCTCTACTCCCCCAAAATATTTCATTGGGGGAGTAATAAATTTTAGTAAACATGTCCAACATGCCCTTCTCACCCGCGTGGATGATGACAGTGACCACAGATGGATGGAGCAGTTTGTCATCATTTCTACCAGGGATATAATTCCGGCCACAATTCCATCTTTTCCTAAATCATGGAATCGTTCACGTAAGTTTGTAATTTATTCATCTCTTTCCTTCGTAAAACCATTGTTCCCCGTCATTGTTGACATTTTTGTCTCTTTTGTTTCAGCTAGAAGGTGGACACCACCAAGGGTTCAAGGCCTGGACCAGTGGGTTCAGAAGATTCTGGATATTACAATGCAAGAAACCCGTCGGCAGGGGTGTTCATGGTTTGGTTTGAGTCGATTTTTCCCTAAAAAAACCAAACCAAGTAAGTCGGTTCTTCAAATAGTGGAACCAAACCAAACCAATTAAGTCGATTTTTTATCGCTTCGGTTTTTTTTTCCGATTTTTGTCGATTTTTCGGTTATTTATAGGTTTTTTCTTAAATATGATACATATACTACCAAACGCATATTTCGACCGCTACATTTTCAACGTAACACTATCAAATCAATTGCTCTTTGAGAAATCTATCATTTACCAAGATATATTGATGATAATTGAATCTAGTGATGAATAATTTAAGTACTCAATTAAATATCGATTATTTTTAACATGAAATAAATTCTTGTACTTAGCAAGAGAAAACTACCAATCAAACTAGAATGTAAAGGCAAAAAATTAGATTATTATAATAGCGAAGAGCTAGACTAAAAATACAAATGACTAATATGTACCATAAAATTTTAAAATTTTTATATAAAAATATACATTCATATAGGTATAATAATAAGTTCAAATAGCTACTTTGTAGTCGGTTTGGTTCGGGTTTTTTGGTTATTTTTATTAAAAACAAAATACACCAAATTTGACCGGGTTTTAAAATTCAAAATCAAAACCAAACCAAACCTAAAAAGTATTGATTTTTTGGTCGGTTTGGTTCGATTTTTCGGATTTTTATGAACAACCCTACCCGTCGCTGGAAGGAGATGGGCCCCAAATATGAGTGGAAGGCCAAGAACCATGGTAAATTGAATCCTTTTTTCCTTCTGCCTCCGTATGTACACAAGTAAATTTGCTAACTATATCTTTTGCTTGATTCAAGACTCCCGTAGCGCTCTATCACCTGCCTCGAGGTCGATATTTTGGCTGACTGCGAGGAGGTCGCGAGATTGTTATAAAGTGATCTCGCTTGAAGTGGTGCCCTTGGATATGCTTTCAGTGGGGGTGCTTCTTCTCGGAGTCCCCAGTCAGAGAACAGGCAACCAAGAAGGTAGTGTTCTTCCTTAGCTGGGAATAACAATGAGAAAATAAAGAAGGCCACAACCGAGCCCGCCGTGGCCATAGTGGTCATTGAAGTTATGGGAAGCTAGTGATGAAAGGGCTTCCCTTCAAAGGAGACAAAGATTTTCATTAGCTAATCCGAGTGTTCAACCGGGAGAGCTTAAAACCCTAACTGAAGGTGAGGTCCGAGCACTTTGGGGTGAAATGGAGATAGTAGAGAATGCTGATTTTCGCTTTCCGGCCCTATTACTATTTCTAGTCCCAGAAGGTCGAAACCCGGGCCTCTTCTACCTTCGGTCGATGAGAAACCAATAATCACCACTGCTCTTGTTGCAGTTTCTCCTCAACCTACAACACCAACAACTTCATGCCCCTCTGCACTAGCTATACTTTCGCCACCAGCATCCGCTGCATCTCCTCCACCAGCCACAGATGCCCGAGAGGAGGGTGCTGCTTCTCCTTAGTCTCCAAACCATGGGAATTAGGGGCACAATTACTTGATTTACTTTCTACCTATCTTCGGTTCCACGTGTTACGCTACTATCCGATCATTTAATATAAATCAATTTTACCCTATACAATGGTGAGATTAGTTATCCTGGTATTATTTTTTATTGACTATTTGATATGTTGTGTTAATCCTGGGATTGTCAATTTTACTACTTTATCTTGGAATAAATTATCTTGGGATTACTATTCCATCCTCTAGCAAGTATAAGTTATGTTGGTGCTATTTTAATTCTGGGATAACTTATCTCAAGAGTAATAACCAAACAATAGTTAAGGAGGTACTAAATGTCACGACCTAAAATCCCATCCATAGGGCCGTGATGGCGCCTAACATTCGCTTGCTAGGCAAACCAACATTAGCACAATATTAAAGAAGTTAAACAATTAAAGTCAAATTAATAATAATAAAAAAGAGAAATCTTATAAAATATATAATAGCTCTACAACCATAGATTATTCCCAGAATTTGGTGTCATAAGTACATGAGCCACTAGAATAATGCATATAAAGTCTGAAAAGAAACTCAATAGTGTCTGACACAAGAAAAACATCAATAAAGATAGGAAGGGGACTCTAGGGTATGCGAACGACAAGCAACACTACCTCAAGTCTCATGTTAAAGGGTTCAAACAATCACCTCTGAACGCCGCTGGGACCAACACGAGGATCTACACAAGAAGTACAAAAGTATAGTATGAGTACAACCGACCTCATGTACTTATTAAGTATCGAGCTTAACCTCGATGAGCTAGTGACGAGGCTATGACAAGACACTCACTGTAAACTTGTACGTATAATAAGCAGAAAACAATAACAAGGTAGAGAAAGGAATAACTACATAATAAATGGAATAAGAAAATAAACGACAGAGGGCCCAGAATATCATCACATTATGGTCTCACAACACAATACGGTAGCGGAATATAACAATCAAGAATAGTTGCAATACATCTTGTCTGTTGCGGCGCGCAACCCGATCCCAATATATATCAATAATCATACCGTTGCGGCGTGCAACTCAATCCCAAAATATATTAATAACAATACTGTTGCGGTGTGCAACCCGATCTAATTATATCAATAATAATATTGTTGCGATGTAAAACCCGAACCAAATATATCAATAACTATATTGTTGATGCGCGTAACCCGATCCAATCATATAAATAACAACCAAATTCATCAAGTCTCACAAGGTACATAAAAGAGAATTAAAAGTGCAGAATTTGCCAAGAAAAATACAAGCACGGATAAAGAGGATCATACAATTCGATGTTCACGAACCTGTCTCACACTATATGTCAATAAAGACTTCGACAAATCGTAACACGAGAACAATTAAAGATCACACAATCTGACATAACATAATATAATGAAACAAGAAGCAAGTAAAGGCAGTAAGGCAAGTGAAGACATGAAACAGTAAAAACACTTATCTAATAACATGTGAGCATGTAACAAGTAAAGGCGGACGATAAATAAAAGCATGAATAAGTGAAAGCGCGCAACAAATAAGGACATGTAACAAGTGAAGATACGTATATAATAAGTAAAGGCATATATCAAGCAAAAGGGCATAACAAGTAAAAACATGGAATAAATAATTAAAGGCATGATATAATTAAAGATATAAAATAAAGTAATACACCCCACATGCTTAACCCATAATGACACATATAAATAAGTAAAGGCAGTAAGGCAAGTAAAGACATGAAACAGTAAAAACACTTATCTAATAACATGTGAGCATATAACAAGTAAAGGCGGACGATAAATAAAAGCATGAATAAGTGAAAGTGCGCAACAAATAAGGACATGTAACAAGTGAAGACATGTATATAATAAGTAAAGGCATATATCAAGCAAAAGGGCATAACAAGTAAAAACATGGAATAAATAATTAAAGGCATGGTATAATTAAAGATATAAAATAAAGTAATACACCCCACATGCTTAACCCATAATGACACATATAAATAAGTAAAGGCAGTAAGGCAAGTAAAGACATGAAACAGTAAAAACACTTATCTAATAACATGTGAGCATATAACAAGTAAAGGCGGACGATAAATAAAAGCATGAATAAGTGAAAGTGCGCAACAAATAAGGACATGTAACAAGTGAAGACATGTATATAATAAGTAAAGGCATATATCAAGCAAAAGGGCATAACAAGTAAAAACATGGAATAAATAATTAAAGGCATGGTATAATTAAAGATATAAAATAAAGTAATACACCCCACATGCTTAACCCATAATGACACATATATACTCTCCGCTTTGTATATACGTCGTCCTCATGTATAAATCACGCAGCAAATATACCAATCATGTTCTAATTCCGTCAAATCAAAGTTAACCATGATAATTACCTCTTTTCAGAACAAGATCAACAATCCGACACGGTTTTTTCTTTAGAACAAGCCTCCAAACCACCTAAATTTTATCAAATATTACTCAAATAAGTATAAATAAGCTTTAAAAACTACCCTCGTACGAAAACAGTTAGATTTTTAACATATTTGAAAGAGTCAACAAAAAGTCAACCCAGGCCTATGTGGTCGAAATCCGAAATTAAGACCAAATCTTGATTACCCATTCACTCTCGAGTCCAAATATGATATTTGTTTCGAGATTCGATCTCAATTTAATGTCTAAATCTCAATTTTATAAAATTCCTAATTTTTACCCCAAACCTCTATTTCTAATAAATGAAATTGCAGATATGATAGTGAAAATTCATGGGAAAGTAATGAAAATTGAATGTAATAAGTTAAAGTTACTAACCTTTGATGTTGAGAAGAAATTATTCTTCAAAAATTGCCTATGGAATCTAGGTTTCAAAATGGTGTAAAATGAGCTAAGTCCCGAAATCTCAATCTTTTACCCAATTGCAGGTATCACAATTGTGATGTTCGCATATGCGAACAACTATTTGCAAATGTGATCAGTTCTTGAGTTCCTCTAATGTCGCAAATGCGACATAATGATCGTAAATGCGAACACTAGGACCATCACAAATGTGGATTTGGCTTTGCAAAAGTTAAGCTATCCCCTTCTGTTATGCCGCATTTTGCGATGAAAACTTGGCAAATGTAAAGGCTGAACCCACTGCAAATGCAAACTAAGCTTCGCAAAAGCGGAGTTGTTATCCCCTACCCACCATCACAAATGCGAGGTTCACATTTGCGAACAGATCCTCGCAAATGCGAGATCTGCAGTTCAACAACACCAGCAACACAACAGTTATACCAAATCAGTTCGTAACCTATCTGAAACTCACCCGAGCCCCTCGGTCTCCAATCCGAACATTCACCACAAGCATAATAACATCATACAAACTCGCTTACAAACTCTAATCATCAAAATAACATCTAAAATCAAGAATTGATCCTCAAAACTAAAAAAAAATCAAATTTTCAACTTTCTACATAAAGCGTCGAAACGGCCTCGGGTCACCCGGGACCCTAACTAAACATGCGTACAAGACCAAAATCATCATACAAACCTACCAGAATCGTCAAAATACTAATTCAAGATTTGCTATGAATGTTGACGGTGGTCAACTCTATCCACTTTCATAGTCAAAAATCACATTTCTTTAAAACTTCACATTTAAACTTTTCGAAAATCGACACGGACCACGCACGCAATTCATAAATCATCAAATAAAGTTATGAAAGGTCTCGAAACACTAAATGGAGAACTAGTACGCAAAATGACCTATCGGATTGTTATATTAAATTTTTTTCCTAAAATTATTTTTGCTTATCCATCATACCAAACGAACCCTTACAAGTTACAGATTTTGCGGGAACACCAATAAAGGGCAAATTTTTGTTCATGTTTGATGGATCACTGCATGACAACAGTAGTACTCCCTCCGTTCCAATTTATGTGAACCTATTTTCTTTTTGGTCCGTTCCAAAAAAATGGCCCCTTTCTAAATTTGGAATTAATTTAGCTTAAACTCCCAATTCTACCCTTAGTGAGAAGCTTTTATAACCACAAAAATACTCTGGACCTTTTTTGACTTGTTTAAGACCACAATTTTTTTTTAAAAAAAAAATCTTGAACTTCGTGCCCAATCAAACAGGTTCACATAAATTGAAGTAGATGAAGTAATAATTAAGGTTTTGACCGGTGGTTGGTGATATGAATTTACATATTAAGTGTCACACCTCTTTTATCGCCCGCGCCGCCGCAAAGGGGCGCAGAGGGGAGTTTTTCCAATTAAAGGACAATCGAAACGGGATTTTATTTAAAGATTCAGAGTCGCCACTTAGGAGATTTGTGGTGTCCCAAGTCACCGGTTGAATCCCGAATTGAGGAAAATATTGACTCTATATTACAGTCAGCGAACCAGAAATCTGAGTAAGGAATTCTGTTAACCCGGGAGAAGGTGTTAGGCATTCCTGAGTTCCGTGGTTCTAGCACGGTCGCTCAACTGTCATATTCGGCTTGATTATCTGATATAATACAAATACGAACTTATGTAATTCTTCTTCTTCTTCTTATTATTATTATTATTATTATTATTATTATTATTATTATTATTATTATTATTATTATTATTATTATTATTATTATTATTATTATTATTATTATTATTATTATTATTATTATTATTTTACAGAGAATTGCAACGTTGTGAAAATGTATCTCGAACCACGCCACAATCAATGTACCCGTGGTCGTCGACACACTTCGACTCCATTGAGATTTGGATTTGGGTCACATCAATGTACACCCGCGTTTAAGAAAGTAAATTATTAAAGGTGCGCCTAAAGCGACTAGCGCATTGTTATTTTTTTGAGAAGGCCGTGAAATCTTGCTAAAACGGCTCATCCGAAGTCTAATTAATTATTAACCTTTTATTGAGAGCCCCTCAGCTTGCGTTTTATTTGGCGAAGCTCGTCTCATTTATTTTTAAAGGGCAATCCTAAAGTGACTACATTTCTATTAAGTTTGTCTCTAAAAGAAACGAAAAAAGTCTTAATTAATTACATGCTTGACAAGTAGTTATTGGATTACAGTAGATGATAACGGTAATTTACAATCGAACTCGTAAATAATGGAGAAATGTTTCGTGTCTTTATTCTATAAGTGAACTACTAAAGCTGAAATTACAAAATGCATACAAAATTGTCAAGATTATCAAAACAAACTGACCATTCTCCAAATTGATTTAAACTAATATTCCTAAAATTGATTTAAACTATTGGAATTAACGGCTAGGAAATGTTATCAACACGGATTCAAATATTGGCCTATATGCTGCCTAACGGAATCAAACACTGCCTCTTTAAAATCTGCCTCAAATACAAAAGAAAGCTAGAGATGAAATATGACAACTAATCCCTTAACTTATTTGTTCATTCTACAAATTACATATTTAACTCCGTGGAATCTGTAATTGACAACTACAAACTATAGTTTGAAAACCAAACAGTTCCAGTTAAATACAAGACTACGTCATGCATTCCAGTTGAGTGATAAAACTAAACTATATAAATACTTGTCACATATCTTATTAAACTATAGATACAACACTAGTTTATCAAACACCCTAGCATTTCATTTCACTTTCACATCTCACAGCCATATCAGTATTGATTCGAAAGTGTACCTGGTATTTCCAATACAAGAAGAGAAAGGTCAGCAAAGTAGTATGTAACACAGTAACAGCAACAATAACCAGCAACAACCAGCAAACGGAACACCTAGTGACAGATTTGAAAACCAACACGATTCCAGCACACTCAATGAAACAGTATCAATACAAACCAATGCGGACCAGGAATAACAACTCAAGAAACCACTTAAAAAACCTCGATGAAACGGTAACAAACTGATTCTGATTTTCAGTCGTAAAGAAAACCTCACTTTTCAGTATTTAGCTCTCAACCTATTGAACTCTTTTTAGATTGGAAGACCAGTTAACGTTTAACCCTTAATTCCCTCTTAATGTTCAGAAAATCCTCCTTAAACTACCCTCAAATTCGAATCCTCAAAAATCTTTCAATATTTCCGAATTCTCCCTCTTAATATTCAGACAATCCCCCCTTTTATTTGTGTCCAGCTCTCCCTTTATAGCCAAATCCTCCAGCATTTAAATTAAATTCCACCATCTTCTACCCATCCCCCTTTAACTTCCCACTACTTAATGTTTTGTCATCCACTATATTAAACAAATACATTAGTTTCCACTAACACATATCTTTTCTTTATTTAATTCCATTATTCCCCACTACCGCATGCTTTGTCCCCCACTATATTAAACAATATATTAATTCCCCACCATTATGTCTTGTCCCCCACTATGTATTATTTTAATATTATTTAAATATTATTTAATACTTAGTGGACAGAGCACTCATTAATTATTTTTAAGACTCCTTTAAAATCCCGAAAATGCCCTTGAAAATACTGCAATTTACCATTCTACCCCTGAAAATACTGCAATTTACCATTCTACCCCCATCAGCTATAACCAATTCACCTAATCAATCTAACCAAAATACAGCAGCTATAACCAATTTCTAAACAAATTTCGTCAACAAATTTAGGCTAGAAACTCAATATTTTTGATTGAACAATATTTTAAACAACAAACATACTTTCAGATTCAATAACAGTAACAAATTGAACATAACAAACAAGTAGATTTAAATCACTAAACTCAATAATCAATTGAACTTTAAATTAAATCTAACAACATGATTAAACTAAACACTTTTATATTAAAACTAAACAACAACATAAAACAAACTGAAGAAATAATCAAGAAATGATAACAACGAACAAGAAAAGAATCAAACATATACTGATTTCAAATCTGAGAATATCAAACAAAAGACGGACAGAAATGAAACTTAAATCAACTAACCAGAAATGACCAACGACGAACTCGAACGGAAATGGAAAACTCGAACCAAGACTGCCAATGACCTAACAGATCTCGACTTCAACGACAACCCACCTTCTCTTTTAACCTCGACGAACTCAGAATGACAAACGACGACCTCGACGGATTGAACCTGAAGAAACAACGAGACAACATGTTGTTTGGACGTGAGGCAGTGTGTATGTGTGTTGAGCAGCAGCAGCCATGGCGGGCTGGCTGGAGCTGCGACTGGATGAAGTAGAAGCCGATGAGGTTCGTTTGGACATGAGATGAGGGAGACGACGCAGAAGTAACCGATTGTTTGGGCTGTTCGTTGGTTGAAGGAGATGGACGACGGGGCAGTAGCTGCCATGGAGAAGAAGAAGAAGCAGCAGCGATGGTGGTTTGGGTGGACGACGAGGAGGGGTGTTGTTCGTCGATGAAGATGAAGGAGATTGGGCAGCAGCTGGTCGTGAGGAGGAGGCGCATGGACAGTGGTGAACGGAGGCAGCGAGAAAGGCAGCCATGAGAGGGGAGGTCGCTGGACGTGAGGGAGCAGAAGCAGCGAGAAAGGCAGCCATGAGAGGGAGCTTGGTTTGGAGAAGGAGAAGAAGAGAGGGGGGCAGATAGCTTTAGGTTTTTTAGGGTTGGGAAAAATGAAAAAATGAAAATGAGGGGGGGGGGGGGGTTGGGATTAGTTTGGGTTTTGGGGCGGACTGGGTCGGGTCGACCCGGTGGGGTTATTTGGTTTGGGCCTGGTTGATTTAAATTAAAAGGTGGCCCAATCCGATTTTCTTCTTCTTTTATTGCTTCTTTTCTTCTTCTTTTATTGCTTCTTTTTTTCTTCTTTTATTTTTTTCTTAAACTAAAACTAATTTCTAAAAATCCTAAATTATCCTATAGAACTATATTAATTTATAAAAGTGAAAATTAACTCTCAATAACAATTAACACACAATTAAATAGTAATTACGATAAAATCACACAATTTGGACATTAAATGCTAAAAATGCAACGTACAATATTTTTTATGATTTTTTGTTCTTGTAAAAACAAACTTAATTGCTCCTAATTGTAGGATTAAATCCTAAATGCAAATGCGACATATTTTTGTATTTTTTATTAATTTAACAAATAAACATGCATGGACAAAAAATATAAATAATTATCCAAAAATGCCACGAAATTCTCAAAATTGCACACAAAAGGAAAATTATTTTATTTTGAATTTTTTGGGAGTAATTCTCATATAGGGCAAAAATCATGTACTTACAGCTGCCCCTCTTTGTCCGAAAACACGAAGAGTTTTCGTGCAAAGATAAAGTGAGCGATATTTGCCCATCCGAGTACTCCGTGTGAAGTATTTTTTGAAAAAGATTTAACCGAACCTTTGCTTCAAAGGTTTCCTACATATCCCTGGCTAGAAGGGAATCAGGTTAATGTAGTTCGGGAAGTTTTGGTAGCTGAGACTACCATGGGACTGCAATGTTACTGTTGTTGCGTGTTGTTATTACTACTTGCCGACCTTCTTATTACACCATGCTGAAAGAAAACAAGAAGCTAGACTAAACTATAGTATATGAATTACAAAATCTTATCTAGATCTTTAGCCATGCTCTTGTATCTCTTGTTGCTTTGATGTCTTGGTGACTCCTCTGGTATTTCTTGTCTTGTATTTTCCCTTGACTGCCGATCTCGAACTGCTTATGTCCTTCTCGGGAGCTTCGCATTATTTTTCCATCAAATCTTGAACTTCCTTCCTCTGCAGGGGATTTTTGTTGTTTCCCGATGGGGATTTCAGTTGTATTCTTCTGCTTTACTGACTTGAAATGTATTCCTCTGTTATATGGGCGGGCTCCCAACTTCTTCAACTTAAAATGTAAAGACTGAAATGTATTCCTCTGTTATATGGGTGGGCTCCCAACTTCAAAACTGGAAATGTAAAGACTGAAATGTATTCCTCTGTTATATGGGCGGGCTCCCAACATCAACAACAACTTCGAAAAATAAATCGTCATTCTGTTCTTCAGGGGGGATCCTGACCGCTAAAAAATAAACAAAACAAAGGAAATTTCCTGCCCCAGTTCTCACTAGGAAGATTGGTGAATCGTTTGCAATATTGTAAACCACTTATACTATATGCAATGGTGAGAGTAAACTAATGACTAGGCTAGGATGTGCGTCTCCTATGAGTAAAATCAAAAACTCTTACTAGCAGATGCGTCTTCTATCCTAAAACCTGAATGAACCAAACTTAAGAAGTGCATCTCCTAAAGATGAATTTAAATGGTCAAGACTAGGAAGTGTGTTTCCTAAGGGTGAATTTAAATGACCAAGACCAGGAAGTGTGTTTCCTATGGGTGAAATAAACTTAGGAGGAAGTGTGTCTCCTATGGGTAAAATAAACTTAGGAGGAAATGCGTCTCCTATGGGTAAAATAAACTTAGGAGGAAGTGCGTCTCCTCTGGGTAAAAATAAACTTATGAGGAAATGCGTCTCCTATGGGCAAAATAAACTTAGGAGGAAATGTGTTTCCTATGGGTAAAAATAAACTTAGGAGGAAGTGCGTCTCCTACGGGTAAAAATAAACTTAGGAGGAAGTGCGTCTCCTGCGGGTAAAAATAAACTTAGGAGGAAGTGCGTCTCCTATGGGTAAAAATAAACTTAGGAGGAAATGCGTCTCCTATGGGTAAAATAAACTTAGGAGGAAATGCGTCTTCTATGGGTAAAATAAACTTAGGAGGAAATGCGTCTCCTATGGGCAAAATAAACTTAGGAGGAAATGCGTCTCCTATGGGTAAAAATAAACTTAGGAGGAAGTGCGTCTCCTATGGGTAAAAATAAACTTAGGAGGAAGTGCGTCTCCTATGGGTAAAAATAAACTTAGGAGGAAGTGCGTCTCCTATGGGTAAAATAAACTTAGGAGGAAATGCGTCTCCTATGGGTAAAAATAAACTTAGGAGGAAATACGTCTCCTATGGGTAAAAATAAACTTAGGAGGAAGTGCGTCTCCTATGGGTAAAAATAAACTTAGGAGGAAATGCGTCTCCTATGGGTAAAAATAAACTTAGGAGGAAGTGCGTCTCCTATGGGTAAAAATAAACTTAGGAGGAAGTGCGTCTCCTATGGGTAAAATAAACTTAGGAGGAAATGCCTCTCCTATGGGTAAAAATAAACTTAGGAGGAAGTGCGTCTCCTATGGGTTAAAATAAACTTAGGAGGAACTGCGTCTCCTATGGGTGAAAATAAACTTAGGAGGAAGTGCGTCTCCTATGGGTAAAAATAAACTTAGGAGGAAGTGCGTCTCCTATGGGTAAAATAAACTTAGGAGGAACTGCGTCTCCTACGGGTAAAAATAAACTTAGGAGGAAATGCGTCTCCTATGGGTAAAATAATCTTAGGAGGAAATGCGTCTCCTATGGGCAAAAATAAACCCGAAAGACCTAGACTAGGAAATGCTTTTCCTAGTGGTGACGTGTGTGTGAGCACGTGATTTTTGCCTTACGAAAACTACTCCAAAATAAATCAAAAAATAAAATAAATTTCTTTTACTGTGTAATTCTTGAATTTGCGTGGTGTTAAATATTTGTGTTATGTCCGTAAATGTTTACTTTGTCATAATAAGATGAAAATTAAAATAAAATACATGTTGCATGCATATAGGATTTAATTATGCATTTGAAATATAATTTAAATAAAATCACAAAAAATATGTATTCGTTCTATTTTTAAATATGTTACTGTATGATTAATGTTTTGACTATGTGTTAAATAGTTGTTATAAAGTAGTTAATATTTTGTGTAAGGTTAAAATTGTTTTATAATTTTATTTAGGATTTTTTAATGATAAATAATGAAATAAAATAAGTTGTAAATAAAAATTGGACCTGGATTAAAATCCAGGCCAAAATCAAATTACCCCCCCCCCCACAGCCCAATCCAAATAGCCTATCCGGTCCAATTTACACGAGCCAAAACGACAGCGTTTGGTCGCACTTCATCAAAGACCGTTGGATTAAATCAATCCAACGGCGGAGATCTCACCCCATTACCCGTAACCCTTTACCCGACCCAATGACCCGATCCAGGCTGACCCTGAACTTAGACCAAACGACAACGTTTGGTTAAGTGGATTGATCTCAACCGTGCATCTTAATTGATCCAACGGATGAGATCAATCCACCCCACCCCTATTTAAGGATCAAACCCCTACCCCGGCCCCTAACTTAACACCCCCCTCCTCTCACTGTTCATCATCGTTCCCAAACCAAACCCCTAACCCTAGCCGCCCCTATTCCCCTTCGCTTGAAACCCGGCGGCATCAACGCCGCCGGTCACCACCTTAACACCCCAGAACCCCCTGAACACCCTCTATCCGAATATGTTAGCCTCTTGGATCGAATCTTCCTGAAGGTTCTCGAATCTTCATTTGAAGATTCGAGCCAAACTCAGATCTAAACCTAACAACCCCAAATCGACACCATAGCTTCCCCTAACCACCCTAGGTATGGATATGTTGCTTGTTTGGATCGAATCACTTCCGAGCTTCTCGAATCTTCTTTTGAAGATTCGGACCAAACAAGAACAAACTCGGATCTGTTCTAAATTGACACCAAATGACCCCTAGGTTACCCTCACCCTTGTGTCGTATTTGGTCCCCCTCGAATCTGACCAGAAATGGTTAAGTCCCAAATCGAATCTTCAAAAAAACCTAGAAATACCAGACTTTTGGATTCTGTCCAAATTAAATAAAGATTGAGGTTTAATCGACCTTAGTCGAAGTATTTTCAGTGGAAAATACTTCGACTAAGGTCTGTTTGATTTCAAACAAAGTCTGAATCCAAGTTGAGTCCGAGTCGGAATAAAATTGAAGGATTCAAAGGTATTTTTTCTGTTTCTTATGTGTATTCTACATGTATTCTATGTTTGTTTCATTAGTTTGTTTAATTTTTCATGATTTTCTAGTCAATTCTGTTATACTGTCTCATACTCGTCTATTTGATCAGAATTATACTATTGTTTCTGTTGTTTATGAATGTTCATAATATGTGTAATCGACTCGATTAAGTTCATCGATTAGTTATTTTGTAAATTCTTATTGCCATTAATGCTGTTTGTAATACCCTGTTTATCTGTTTGGAATTGTTTATTGTCATTGAACTCAGTCAATTAGTTCTTCCCAATTAATTGATTCTCGTTTAATAATTCAGAAAGTTTGTCAATGGTGTGTATATATTGTTTTCTGAACAGGGCATTGTCAGTATATTGACAATGCTCCTTTGTATGTTTGATCTTGATTCAATGTTTAAGTCCAGTCTGAATTGTTATAATGATTTCATTGATATGTTGTTATGATGTTAGTTCTGAATTCAGTGTAATTTTACAAATGTTGATTAGATGTAATTGTGTTAGAAGGTTACATTCTTAGTTAGGATTCAGTCCAAAACTTTAGGATTGGTTATAGCTGCTTAAACAGATTTTAAAATCTGTATTGTTAGATTCTGAATTTAAGGCAGTAATAACAGTAATTACAGTAGGAAATCTGGGACATTTTCTGGGATAAAACAGTAAGGGTAATGTGACATAATAGTGGGCTGAAAGTGGTTTGTTAATGGTTTTAATTTAATAGGATAGTGGGAAACAAAGGGTAATGGGCTGCTGAAAAACAGGATAATAGCACTCAATAGGATTTAAAGTATTCAAAAGTAGTTTTAATGGAAACTTTTTGATTTTAAAAGGAGAAAAGGGTCCAAGAAGCACTAAAAGAGTATATGACCAGCCCTGTATAAATACAGGGAGCTGGACTGATTTAAGGGACAGACTTGTGTAGATTTTAAAGAGAGAAAAAGAGAGTGTGAAATTGAGGAGGAAAAATCAGAGTTTAAGGTCAGATTGTAAAGAGAAAGGAATAAGTTTTAAGGATTAGATTTTAAAACTGAAGAGGAGGGCTTTCAGACAGAAAGGAAAGAAGAGAAGAAAACAGAAACAGAAAAAAAATCAGAAATAGGAATCCGAAATAGGAAGAAACTGAAAATCTGAAAAAATGTTATCCTTCTAGAATCTGTCCGTTGTTTGTTTTTTTTGTGGATATTATTCAGTCTGAATCTGAAATCTTTCCCTCAAGTGTCTGTCACTATTCATCTGGGTTAACGGGTCTTGTTCAGACTTGCTGTGTTATTGGTATATTCTGCTGGTTTTGTTACTGCTGCAACTGCTGAAAATTTACTTCTTCTACCTTCATTTTCAGGTACATATCTCTTAAATTCTATGTTGGAAAGAGATTCAACATGACAAATAAATAAAGTTTGAATTGTAATACTATCTTCTATTCATTTAAGTTCTTTAGTTAATAATTTCAGCTTTGGTTTCATGTTGGTTAACCAGTAGTGAGTTCGACTCGATGGCTACAAGTTAATTGTCTTATTTTGAAATTCATATAAAACTTTGTAATAATGTTATCCATGTCAAAATTTCATTAGTTTAGTTATCTTTGAGTTGTGTAAATAGGAAGCATGGCAGAAAGTTGGCTTTTATTTACACTTTATGGTATTGTTAGCTAGGTATAGTATAATATGGAAATATCAAGGAAAAATACGCTATTGGTTTATTTTGTTAGTAAGTTAGTTGTTGTTGAAAGCTAGATGATGTTGGTTGCAATTTGCTATCTTTTGGCACAACCTTGGTTGTGTTATAATCAATAGTTGAAAGATGCGTTAGTATAATCCGCTATGTTCACAATGTCAAATATGATGAGTAATATTGTATGCAATATCTTTTTATTAAGTCAACAGGAAGATTTGTTTTCTTTCCTAATAATAAAAGGCCTAGGAACTTATACAATGTGAAAGATAATGCTTAGTAATAATTCATATAGATTGAGAATCAAATTGGTTTGATTATATATATTTATCCCAACTCAATCATAAGCATAATTAATTAAAATAATTTTGCCTATTAGATTAAAAACGAATATATGAGAATAAGTTGAGATGTACATGCACAGATTGCAACACTTTAAATCAATGGTAAATAAAAAATAGAATTTGCACTAAATAAAAATAATGAAAATTCTTGGAAAATATTTCTTCCCTTTATGAATCATTTGTTTTTAAGTTTCATATGCAATTCATTCTTTGGTAGATATATAATGTTGTATTTGCCGAAAATAGTGTTAATCATATTTTTTCTTTTCTTTGAATTTGAATAGTCTGGATAAATATAATTTATACGCGGGAATTATAATCGACGGGCAACATTTAATAAATTGTGAATTCTTTTCAAGAGTTCAAGGGTATCTTAAATGGATATTTCTCATGATATAATAAACAATTTGGGGAAAGTCCATAATATTACTAACAAAGATTTTGCGCAATCGGGGATGCGTTCGCGTACCCTGATTATATATATTTTTTTTTTAAAAAGCAAAAATTCGGATTATGCGTACGCGCAATTTCGAGTGAATATTTAATAAAAACGAATTTCTTTGGAAAACATTAAATTTATTTTATAAAACCCGAGATGTGCAGTTCATTATTTAAATAAAAAGGGTAATGATGTTCCTGATTTTGTTTTAAATTTCAAACATATATTTTTGATAAAAACTATAACATGGACAATTTTATTGTGTACACGTACGCGTGGCATGATCCCCGATAATTATAAAAAGTATATAATACGAATATACGTACGCGTAATTCGTCCATATAATTGTAAACAATAAGTAAAAAAGCGGTAGTAAAATCATGCAATAAAAACGTATTTAGTAAAATCAAGATAATTAAGCCAATAATAAAAACAGTTAAGCGACCGTGCTAGAACCACGGAATTCGGAAATGCCTAATACCTTCTTCCGGATTAACAGAATTCCTTACTCAGGATTTCTGGTTCGCAGAATAATAAACAGAGTCATATTCTCCTCGATTCAGGGATTAAAATTGGTGACTTGGGACGCCTTAAAATTCCCAGGTGGTGACTCTGAAATAATTAAATAAATCCCGTTTCGACTGTCCTTCAATTGGAGAAAACTCCCCCACGCGCCCCGCGGGCGCGGGAAAAAGGAGGTGCGACAGTGTGATCTTCTCAAATAGCCTTTTGCGTAAGCAGAATTGGGGCTTTACACCTGAAAATTTCACCCTTCCAAGCTTTGATATGAACATAGCTTCCATCCCTGTTTCAAACAAAGGAAACTTGTGAGTTTAAACATGGTGGTTGGTTGCGTTACTCCTGTTGGGGATGCTATCAACTCTTTTCCTTCCGTCCTGAATTATCTTTCTTCAAAACTACTTCCCTCAAAACTTGTACTGTCTTCTATGCGAACTGCTGGGGATAACATTTTTCAAAAATATGTTATCTTACTCCTTCAAAGACTACTTCCCTTAAGACTGATGTTTCATTCTTCTGCAAACCGTTTCCTTTTGCAAAGCTGGTCTTCCTCTTTTTCTCTTTTCTCTTAAAAATTACTTTCTTTATTTATATTCTTCCTTTGAAGACTACCTCCCTTAAAACTCATGTTATCTTCCTCCTGACATTGCTTTCTTTAAAGCTTGTTTTGCCTTCTCCCAAAAAACTGCTGGGGATATCGCTTTTCACCAAATTTGTGTTAGACTTCTCGAAAATTTTCGAAATGAACGAAAATTTTCTGCCCCAGTTTGATAATCTTCTTTGTGACCCTGTCTTTCTGCTGTCAGTAATATTTCCTTTCCCTACTTCAAATCAAAGAAAAAATTTGTTAGTTTAAAACGGGGCGAGTTGTCGTGCCATTTCTGCTGGGGATGGTTCTTCTTTTCTCTTCCTTGCTTTGCTATAAAACTTGATGGGGATGATATTTTTTTTCTTTGCTGGGGCTGATATTCCTGCTGGGGATGGTTCTTCTTTTCTCTTCCTTCCCCGCTCTGTGTTGTTCGACCATTGTGGAGCTTGGTCGAGAATCTGTCGGAGTTGTTCCTGTGTCTTGCAAATCTGCTGGGGATCCATATAACCTTTTAACTGTTGCTTTTCCGTTTTCTCCAATTTCCCCTTGAAATTTGGTCCTCTTGGGATCTAGACCCATTCATCATTTGGTCTTGAGACCAACCTCTTTTCGCTTTGTCGCCTTATCTTTGGCCTGTCCTATTTGCATTTTGTTTTGCACCATTTTGGAAATTGGTAGTAAGCTCTGAAAATTTTCCAAAAACAAATTGCTGGGGAGGTAAAGTCTTTAAACCAAAAATGAAAAAGTGATGATTTCAAAAAAAATAGAAAAAGAAGTCTTTCTGAACAAATACTGGGGAAAAGGAAAGAAAAGAACTTATCTGAATGATATAACCGATTCCAACGATCATGTCGCGCATTCCGGATTAATCAACCCAGTCTATTTGTATCAATCAACCCTTCGGACGGCCTCATGTTGCTGGGGATAAACATGCACTCAACTCTTTGCCAAATGCGGATCCTTTCCGCCAATCTTGTCTTGTCGTCTCATAGTGCCCTTCGAGGGGTTTTCACTAATAAGACTCTCTCGTTTCTCTCAACTCGCGTCGTCTTATGGTGCCTGTGAAGGTTTTCACCGATACGACTCTCTCATTTTATTTTATTTTATTTTTTTTAGCTGGGGATTGGAGTGGTGCCGATATGACTCTCTCTGCTGGGGATTCTTTTCAGTTATCAATTCATTTCCAGTTTATGATCCTCTTCTCTGTTGGGAATCAGAGTGTTATGCATGACTTGGCACTTCTCGGATACTGATCGGGAGGTCTTTTTTGGACATCAATATGGGTTTTTGTGTATGGCCAAAAGGAAAAGGGGTATCAAAAGTTCAAAATATTTTGATGGGTAAAACAGTACAACTCTTGGAATCAAACTTTCTTTCCAAAATTACATACACAACTTGTGCCCCAGTTTTTCTTGCTTAGGGATTTTTATTTTTTGTTACACTATGACCGAGCCGTGAGGCGCCTACGTATCCTTCTTTGAGGAATCAGGTCAAACGTAGTTCCCAATTCCTTTGTTTTTTTTTCTTGTGACTTTTCTTTTGTCTTTATTATCATTATTTTTTCTCTTCTCTTTCTATTTCCTTTTCATTACTGATTCCAAAAGAGGGGTATGAAAGAATAAATAAGGCTCAAAAGGGGAAGCAAAGGTTAAAGTGTTTGGATAGAAGAAAGAATTGCCTCCGTCATTTCATTCTCCGATAAATGCCAAGTACAAACAAACAACCATTACAATTACAAGAAATCATACATAATATTTCTTAACTGCGTCAGAATTGATAGCCATGTCGACGCATTTCCCTTCGATATCTGTTAAACATAAAGCGCCATTGGGCTTGCTCTGTTCAGATTGCGATAATCAACACGCACCCTGATTTTTCCATCTTTTTTTTGTCACTGGCACCACATTAGCCAACCAATCAGGATATTGAGCGACCCGAATAACCTTACCATTCAGTTGTTTGGTTACTTCTTCCTTAATCTTCACACTCATGTCGGTTTTGAACTTCCTCAATTTTGCTTGACGGGAGGAAATGCCGGGTTAGTGGGCAATTTGTGAACCACTAGATTGGTGCTTAAACTCGGCATGTCGTCGTATGACCATGCAAAACGTCTTTGAATTCAATAAGTGCTTTGATTAGTTCTTCCCTGTTTGGTTCAATGTGGACGCTTATCTTAGCTTCCCTGATATCATCCACATCCCCTAGATTGACGGCTTCCGTGTCATTTGAGTTGGGCTTGGCTTTTTTTCAAATTGGCTCAACTCTCTGTCAATTTCTTCGAAGGCTTCATCCTCATCGTATTCCGACTTATCATCACAATCTTGTACTATAAGTTTGAAATCAGATTGATTTTTTAGACTAGGTTGAAGATCCATCGTGCATGCCATGTCATTAGAACCAGTATAAAGAGAACTGTTCAGACGAGAAAAAGAAGAAGAAAAATTAAAACAAAATAAGGAATGAAGAGAAAAAAAAAACTTTTACTTTATTAAAATACGGGATAGCAAGGTTTCACACTTTGGCGAGCACAAAAAGAAATCTGGATTACAACCCTGGAATAATCTAGACAACAAGAAAGAAAATTAGATCCCACTACCAAGACTCCCTTCGGATAGGAAGAGGAGTAGCCATTCAATTGTTGATTTTTGCTTTCAGCTCCACAAACTGTACATCCGCCTTGCTGGACCCTTCCCCCATCACCATATCTGGTTTGTCATCTACACACTGCACCATTGCTTTTCCACTGGTCGGTTTTTCTTTCGAACTATTTTCATTAGCACGGATCGTCATTACCGTTTGTGAGGGCTTCTTAAGCTCCCCTCCTTTGTGTACTAGTTCGATCATGTGGGTCTCATGGTGCGCCGGTAGCGGATTCTGATTAATGTTTGGTGCTTCTGGAGCCTGAACCTCGATCCTATTTGTATCAATAAGCTCTTGCACGGCATTCTTCAACTTCCAACATTTCAGAGTATCGTGTCCGGGAGCCCCCGAACAATATTCACAGCTCGTTGACGGGTCAAGATTTCCAAGAAGGGGATTTGGCAATTTGGGCTCAATAGGATTCAACAGGCCTAACTGCCTCAATTTGTGGAATAGAGTAGTATAGGATTCTCCCAGCGGAGTATATTTTTGCTTCCTCTCATTATTGAAAGCTTGATTCCCACGAAAACCTGACCCTGGAGGATTTCTATAGGCCCTCGGAGGTGGATATGTGTTTTGTGGAGGTGGGTATGTATATTATGGGGGAGGTGCATGCCATTGTGGGTGAGCCGGAGGCTGGGTATATGCTTGGGCATGATGGACAAAAAAATGTGGCTCTTGTGATGGATAATAGGGTTGCGGAGGGTCATATGGAGTGTGTGGGTAATTTGGGTGATGGGGTCTGGGCTGGTAGTGAGGGGAAGGGCCTCTGGATCTGGCCCAAGTGCCTTCTTCGACTGTTGCGACCTCCTCTCTCTTCTTTTTCCCACGCGCACCTCCCGTGCCGCTTTGGATAGCCTGAGTTGTGGCCTTGATTGCCAAATAGCTCATTATCTTGTTGGACCTGAGTCCTTCTTCAACCATACTGCCCATTTTTACTACTTCGTTGAAAGATTTACCAACTGACATCACCAGGTGACCAAAGTAAGTTGGCTCCAAAGTTTGTAAGAAGTAGTCCACCATTTCACCTTCCCTCATTAGTGGATCGACTCTTGCTGCTTGTTCTCTCCAACAGAATCCGAATTCCCTGAAGCTCTCTCAGTTTTTTCTCAAGTTTCAACAGTGTGAGACGGTCAGGGACGATCTCGAGGTTATACTGGAAGTGACCTGCAAATGCTTGTGCTAGATCGTCCCAGGTATACCACCTGCTAGGATCCTGCCTTGTGTACCATTCCAGAGCGGACCCGCTTAAACTTTGACCAAAATAAGCTATCAGGAGCTCATCCTTTCCACCTGCTCCTCTCATCTTACTACAGAAACCTCGTAGGTGTGCCATGGGATCACCATGTCCCTCGTATAGATCAAACTTGGGCATCTTAAAACCTGCCGGCAATTGATCATCGGGGAAAGGACACAGATCTTTGTAGGCCACACTAACTTGGCTGCCCAATCCATGCATACTCCTGAAAGATTGCTCCAGGCTTTTCATTTTACGAAGCACTTCATCCTGCTCCGGATTCTTAGCCGGCCTCTCAGTTTCTACCGGGAGTTGGAGGTGAGGGGTGTAAGTGTATGGCTCGGGTGCTTTAAAGGTTGGTTCAAGGGGATAATACTGGTTATCGTGAGCCTGAAACAACGACTCACTGGAGGATCTTTACAGTGTGGCTGGTGGAGGTGCCCCGAAGACAGGGACAATTGGCGGAGGAGGGTTTTGTTTGGGTGGTGGAGCTTGGGGATTATAGGAAGTTTCCCATTGATAGTATTGGGCAATGGGGAAGCTCGTTGATGGACCAGTGGGAGGGTGTTCCGAAGTCCGAGCCGGTAAGAGGGTAGGAGTGGGGGGAAGGGTTGGTGACGTTTGTCCCCTAGCCTAGGCTAGGTGCATCCCCGATATCTCTTGTCTCAACCTGTCTACCTCCTCTTTCATTACTTGCATCTCTGTCTTTTCCTCCTCAACACTTTTGTCCAAACCAGACATACTTTTCAGAATGGGCCCTTTAGATCTTGTGTGGTAAAGGTACTCTGCCAGAACGTTCTAACGAGCTAACTGTTTCGAAACTCTAGATCAACAACAAACTTGTTAGCGTTAGAGTTTAACATATATTGCAATTTCACATTGGGGATGCAATGTTCCTAGGCAGTTTAACCATTTTTAACATGTCTTTGCTTCGACTGCATGCGTCGTTCCGGCTTCTTTTAAGTGCCTCCAAACTTTCCTTTTTTAGCGGTGGTCGAATCTTATGTGGCTTGCCTACGTATCATGTCCCCGCATGAATCAGACCGGGCATAGTTCTGCCACATAAAAGGTAAACAACAATAAAACATTTTTGGAATCACTTAAAGACGAATAACAGACTCGAAAGTCAAACGGCCCACATACTCTAATCAAAAGAAATACAAACTCAAGAAAACTAAAATGACAGATTCCTTCCTCTATATGCTGATTTTAACCAAACGGTTGTTTTTGCAAACGTGACCTCTTCCCAATTTCACATGAATTTTGAGGTCGGGAAGATTATTTTATGACACTTCACAAACTTGTCTGTTATTTTACGAAAATAGCCTTTTTACAACTGAAAGATACTCTAAGGCTATCTCGGCAAGAACGGTTTAAGACACCGCAGAAGCTGGCTCGGCTTAAAAAAATAAACGGTATTCTTGACCACTGACTCTTTTTCTTATTATTTTTCAAATTAAAATAAAATAAAAGACCGGGTTTTGCCAACGCGGCCTTTCAGCACCTCGGGGACGAAGATTTTAAGGCTGCGTTAGCTAACCGACTAAAATCCTAAAAACATGACCAAAGGTGGCCGTTTATGCAAAGTTAGCCTTCCGACGTCCTTTTTGGGAACATTCGGCTATTTCTGACAAAAACAGCATCACCCAACTCTATGACGAAAAATTAAAATTTTTGACATTTTTTGGTTATTTTTGCAAAAGGGGAGGTTGGACCCGATGAGGGTTGCGTACGTATCTCACATCCTGTGAGAATCAAACCGGCGTAGTTCGGGAAGATAAAACAAACTTCTTTTGAAAACAAGACTCTTTTCAATGAAACCCATTTTCAAAAACCTTTTTTTTCATTTTTTTCAAAAATTCGACAGAGTTTCGACGTTATTTGGACATCGATTATTTTTCTTTCAAAACAGGCGATTAACTACTTCTATCTCTCTCCTCAAAGTATTCAAAAGCCGGCCAGCATGCAAGTCCGAAGCAAACAAATGCACAGGTAGCAAGTCGGATGCATCAGGATGGTGTTTTGTCATTTTGGTACACCTGTCCTAGACAGACCCAACCCCTGTGTTGAGCCTCCAAAGTCAAATGCACATGATGCAAACAAACGCTCCTACTAGGGATCTGACATGAAGCTGAGTTATTCTAGGTTCGTAACCTGGGTATTTGTTCTAGACTGTGTACCCGAGCGGACAACTCGAGTCGAGGAGGGGGCTACGTACCGGGGACCCGCGGGATCGTCCGGCTTTGTAACTTGTCCGGCTTTCTTATTTCAAGGTATGACACTAACAGAATAGGGAGTCTCGACCAGCAAGCTCCTCCCAGGAGGTAAGAAGAGAAGGGTTTCGGCACAGTTTATATACAGTTCAGATAATATTAAAGCGGTACAAGCAGCATTTAGCACCTTAGGCTCAAACATGTAAAAATCAGCTAAAGCCAAATATAACAATTTATCTAAGCTCGAATTCTGAATCCTGAACTAGAGATTCTGGGTTCGGTTCCCCAGCAGAGTCGCCAGAGCTGTCACACCTCCTTTTTCGCCCGCGCCGCCGCAAAGGGGCGCAGAGGGGAGTTTTTCCAATTAAAGGACAATCGAAACGGGATTTTATTTAAAGATTCAGAGTCGCCACTTGGGAGATTTGTGGTGTCCCAAGTCACCGGTTGAATCCCGAATCGAGGAAAATATTGACTCTGTATTACAGTCCGCGAACCAGAAATTCGAGTAAGGAATTTTGTTAACCCGGGAGAAGGTGTTAGGCATTCCCGAGTTCCGTGGTTCTAGCAAGGTCGCTCAACTGTCATATTCGGCCTGATTATCTGATATAATACAAATACGAACTTATGTGCAAATTTTAACTCTTTACCACTATTATTATTATTATTATTATTATTATTATTATTATTATTATTATTTTACAGAGAATTGCAACGTTGTGAAAATGTATCTCGAACCACGCCACAATCAATGTACCCGTGGTCGTCGACACACTTCGACTCCGTTGAGATTTGGATTTGGGTCACATCAATGTACACCTGCGTTTAAGAAAGTAAATTATTAAAGGCGCGCCTAAAGCGACTAGCGCATTGTTATTTTTTTGAGAAGGCCGTGAAATCTTGCTAAAACGGCCCATCCGAAGTCTAATTAATTATTAACCATTTATTGAGGGCCCCTCAGCTTGCGTTTTATTTGGCGAAGCTCGTCTCATTTATTTTTAAAGGGCAATCCTAAAGTGACTACATTTCTATTAAGTTTGTCTCTAAAAGAAACGAAAAAAGTCTTAATTAATTACATGCTTGACAAGTAGTTATTGGATTACAGTAGATGATAACGGTAATTTACACTCGAACTCGTAAAAAATGGAGAAATGTTTCGTGTCTTTATTCTATAAGTGAACTACTAAAGCTGAAATTACAAAATGCATACAAAATTGTCAAGATTATCAAAACAAACTGACCATTCTCCAAATTGATTTAAACTAACATTCCTAAAATTGATTTAAACTATTGGAATTAACGGCTAGGAAATGTTATCAACACGGATTTGAATATTGACCTATATGCTGCCTAACAGAATCAAACACTGCCTATTTAAAATCTGCCTCAAATACAAAAGAAAGCTAGAGATGAAATATGGCAACTAATCCCTTAACTTATTTATTCATTCTACAAATTACATATTTAACTACATGGAATCTGTAATTGACAACTACAAACTATAGTTTGAAAACCAAACAGTTCCAGTTAAATACAAGACTACGTCATGCATTCCAGTTGAGTGATAAAACTAAACTATATAAATACTTGTCTCATATCTTATTAAACTATAGATACAACACTAATTTATCAAACACCCTAGCATTTCATTTCACTTTCACATCTCACAGCCACATCAGTATTGATTCGAAAGTGTACCTGGTATTTCCAATACAAGAAGAGGAAGGTCAGCAAAGTAGTATGTAATACAGCAACAACAACAATAACCAGCAACAACCAGCAAACGGAACACCCAGTGACAGATTTGAAAACCAACACGATTCCAGCACACTCAATGAAACAGTATCAACACAAACCAATGCAGACCAGGAATAACAACTCAAGAAACCACTTTAAAAACCTCAATTAAACGGTAACAGACTGATTCTGATTTTCAGTCGTAAAGAAAACCTCACTTTTCAGTATTTAGCTCTCAACCTATTGAACTCTTTTTAGATTGGAAGACCAGTTAATGTTTAACCCTTAATTCCCTCTTAATGTTCAGAAAATCCTCCTTAAACTCCCCTAAAATTCGAATCCTCAAAAATCTTTCAATATTTCCGAATTCTCCCTCTTAATATTCAGCCAATCCCCCCTTTTATTTGTGTCCAGCTCTCCCTTTATAGCCAAATCCTCCAGCATTTAAATTAAATCCCAAAATCTTCTACCCATCCCCCTTTAACTTCCCACTACTTAATGTTTTGTTCCCCACTATATTAAACAAATACATTAGTTTCCACTAACACATATCTTTTCTTTATTTAATTCCATTATTTCCTCACTACCGCATGTTTTGTCCCCCACTATATTAAACAAATATATTAATTCCCTACCATTATGTATTGTCCTCCACTACGTATTATTTTATGTTTTGTCTCAATATTATTTAATACTTAGTGGACAGAGCACTCATTAATTATTTTTAAGACTCTTTTAAAATCCCGAAAATGCCCTTGAAAATACTGCAATTTACCATTCTACCCCTGAAAATACTGCAATTTACCATTCTACCCCCATCAGCTATAACCAATTCACCTAATCAATCTAACCAAAATACAGCAGCTATAACCAATTTCTAAACAAATTTCGTCAACAAATTTAGGCTAGAAACTCAATATTTTTGACTGAACAATATTATTAACAACAAACATACTTTCAGATTCAATAACAGTAACAAATTGAACATAACAAACAAGTAGATTTAAATCACTAAACTCAATAATCAATTGAACTTTAAATTAAATCTAACAACATGATTAAACTAAACACTTCTATATTAAAACTAAACAAGAACATAAAACAAACTGAAGAAATAATCAAGAAATGATAACAACGAACAAGAAAAGAATCAAACATATACTGATTTCAAATCCGAGAATATCAAACAAAATACAGACATAAATGAAACTTAAATCAACTAACCGGAAATGACCAACGACGAACTCGAACGGAAATGGAAAACTCGAACCAAGACTGCCAACGATGAGTTAGATGAGTTACCCCAACTCTGAGTATGCGTTTTCTACATCATCTCCAACAGCTAGATGAGTTACCCCAGTACAGCTGGGGTGCTGCTATTCTCGCCTACCTGTACAGGAGTATGTGCCAGCTAGCATGGGCACCCAGGTGGACATATGTGGTTTTCTACCACTTCTACAGGTGACAACATATTCAAATACTCTGTTCGTTACTTCGAATTCTATATAGTCAAAATGACTCTTAAATTTTATGTCAACTTTTTTATCTTAGGTTTGGTCCTGGCAGCGGGTCTTGCCATTGCAGCCACCTCTAACACCATTATAGCTGGGTGTAGCACCTCCGTTTCTCCCTCTAGCTAGGAGGTGGGTTCTCCGGCGTGGGAACTACCGAGGCACTGATGCTCATCATAATCTCCCCCTTGTCAGAGATATCTTGGATATGCTGGAGACCGCACAGGTAAATATGTGCCTAAACTTACTTGTTATAAATTCACTTGTGTTGCGCATACTCACATTTATGTTATTATTTTATAGTTCATATGGACACCATATTGCGACGAGTTGCTAGCTGATCTGCCCGATTATTGCTCGGTCGACCGATAGCTTTGAAGCACTTTCGTCCCGCTGATGTGCCTTGATGTTGTAGAGCATCATGCCACACAGCGGGTACTTCGCCAGTTTGACCGTCCCCAGACTATACAGAGGGAGCCTAGATGGGTGGCTACTCATTATCAGTGGGATGAACGTTCGAGGGTGGACGACGCATTTGGAGGATGGCTAGAGGCGCATGTCCTTATTTTGGATCAGCGAGAGGACCTAATTCCGCCACCACCTTCACAGATCTAAGCGGAGACTATTGAGCTCTATACGTCATGGTACTGTCGTCACACCCGACTGATGATCGGGAACCCCATTCATGTACCTGGCGATCGGTTCAAACCATATGCTGGGAGGCACGAGGCACTAGTATATTTTTGTTGGAACCCATACTTATAATTGTGATATAGCATTATATAATTAATATTTTAAATGTTATGCAGGCTATTGGGCATCACATGTTCTACCAGTTGGGACAGGAGATGCAACAACATGCCGACAATGTTGCAGTCGTTGAGTATGGCTGACGGGTGGAAGAGCTTGCTCACCGAACCCTGCAGCGAGCCAGAGAGGACGAGAGGTTGTATCACGAGCCTGAGTATGTGGCGCCAGAGCATCACCATCGGGGTAGGCCTGTCCCATGAGGTAGGGGTCGGGCACGAGCTAGGGCTGCTCCATGAGGCAGGGTTGTCCCATGAGGCAGGGGTGCCCCACGGGGTCGCGGGGGACGGCAAGGAGGTGGTCCCCAGCAAGGGGGTGTTGAGGCACCTGTCGACCCACCTATTAAGTCACCTGATGAGGATCTTGGAGATGATCAGTCTGGTTATTTCCCTCAGATAGACGAGCCTTCTAGCAGCATGTCGTTGTACAGTCTTCAGCTATCTCTGCCAACATCGCGGTCACCCCGTCATATACATTGTCTATCACGGGTACATTCGACGGAGATGTAGACCAGTTCTTTTCAAGCCCATCTACCGTAGCTAAGGATTGGCCGACTCGAGACGTGGATAGCGGGCGTAGGTTGAGTTTTGGCTCATCCCCAGCGGTTGATGCGGATCTATCACAGGCGCAGGTATGTTTGTATTACTGTAAAATTTCAATTTGTTTTCTTTTCCTTAATGATTTACCATAAATTAATTTTTAATTTTCTTATTAAGGCTTCATCCCAGCCCATCGCGGAGGCCACTATATGCGATGATAAGGACACCACGGATGCTTATACTCAGGAGGCCGACAAGACCATGCTGAGAAAATGTTTTTGATTTAACACGTACATTACTAATATACATTTTCATAAGCTAAGCTTAGTAATTGTTTTGTAGGTTGCTGACGGCCCGACGACCCCTTCTTCTGATCCTGCCAGCTGTACTATCGATGTTGTTGTGCATCCACAAATAAAAAAGCGACTTGATGATGATGATCCTGATGGTGTACCCGGGAGACAAGGTATGCGACTCAGGACAGCGGCTGCATTGAAACACATAGGCTGCATGACTCATTGATTTATTTTTGTTTGTATTTTGTGTAAATACTACATTATGTAAATAATGACAAGAATTTTATTTTAACAACAATTTTATTTTAACGGAATTTGAATAATAGTTTTATTTTAACAGTACAACACAAACACAAACACAAACATAGCAAACCTAACAAAACATAAATTCAGTACAACTAATGAAAACACATGACAAGGGAAACATAAAGATACATTACTATGCCCAACACGTACATGTCATTGTTTAGTCACCACCGCCTAGTATTCTCTGCTCCAACCACTTGAGTTGGTCATCCAGCTTTTTATTTTCTTCTTCCACCTCCTTGAGTTTCGCCTTCAACTCCGCAACTTCTTGCTTGAATTGGTGCTCTCTTTACCACTGCTTCATACACAAATTGTGAAGAAAATACAACTTGTCTTTGTAGTATTCCTGCTCACAGGGTTCATCAATCCATACCTCAAAATTGCATGTAGGTTCGTTGGGTTGCCTATAAAACTTGTTCATACAAGCCTAGTAGCGGCGTCCAGCTTCTTCCCAACAATCGTGTATCATGCATTTTTTGCCGCACTCGCACCTTGGGACATAAAGGGGTTGTTGAGACATTTGTTAAAGCGTAAAGAGAAACCTTGGTTTTATGGAAATATTTGCTATTGGTTATTGTTAAGCGTAGAAAATAACTAGAATGCGCCCGTTATTTATAGGCAAGATTTCACATAAAACGTAGTATTATACCACGTTTTACATATTAAATTTTTCTGAAACGAAACAACTTTTGCACAGTCGGTTCAGCTTTTTTCAGACCGACAAGGCTACACAAAAACGTAGTATTATACCACGCTTTACATATTAATTTTTTCTGAAATGAAACAGCTTTTGCGCAGTTGGTTCAGCTTTTTCAGACCGACAAGACAACACATAAAACGTAGTATTATACCACGCTTTACATATTAAATTTTACTAAAACTAAAAATCTTTTCAACAGTCGGTTCAACTTTTCCATATCGACAAGACTACACACAAAATGTAGTATTATACCACGCTTTACATATTAATTTTTTCTGAAACGAAACAGCTTTTGCGCAGTCGGTTCATCTTTTTCAGACCGACAAGACAACATACAAAACGTAGTATTATACCATGCTTTACATATTAAATTTTAAGAAGGATAATAAAGGATGTCTTGATTTTATAGTTTTTTTTTTAATTTTAAGATTGGTCTTCTTTACTAATACCAATAAGTTGAATATTTGAACTACCATATCAGCCTCCCAATTCAAAAGATCATGTTAAAAAATAAGATGTAACAAGTTTGTGAAACATAATTTTATTTAATAGATATTGCAACATACACAATTACAGACACGTATTACAAAAAACAATACGAAAACAAAAGACTAGGTGTATCCTTGATAGTTGGGTACATTCGACGAACTTGCACCAGGAGCTGGATTACCACCGCCACGCACACCACCTTAAGGACATTTATGACGGTCGTGTCCTGTTTGCGAGCATATGCCACATTTACGCGCATAAATGGTGTCACCAACATCCATTTAGTTCCATATACGCGTTCTCTTTTGCACTTGCAGCTTGCGCAAATAGTCCTTGTTACACACCAATTTGAAAGGTTCTGGCGGTCAATAATGCTCAGCACCCAATGGCTGCAACTGCCCACTATACGTGTCTACGTATGCAGCAACACTATATTGTCTATCAATATAGTTGGTTGCCCCTAAACCAACTTGTTGAAAGCACTTTAAGGCATGTGCGCAGGGCATGTGGTAGATGGTCCATTTCCCACAAGAACACAACCTGCTGGCTTCATTCACCGTCTGTAGATTATTCCCGCGGTGTCCATGGATAGCAGTCTTAACTTCAAAAACACCCCGGTCGTGGTCGTACTATAAAAATGAATGTCAATGTGGTCGCCTCCTGTACTTCTCAAATCTTCTCATCGGTATTGGCATAAATTGAATGCCCCTGTCCATCAATACTGATGCAACTCGATGCCTTTCAATAAACCTCTCCGCAATCTGTTTGAATGTCATCCAGACCATGGCAGTGACAGGCAATCCACGGGCAGACTTCAACAAGCCATTGAATGACTCTGACACATTTGTAGTCAGGGCTCCCCATCGTCTGCCGTCATCAGCATGCAATGTCCACATGTGAAGCTCATGTCCCATTAGTCAAGTATAGGCTTGTGGATCTAACTACCGTATCGCTTCCATGCGCCTCGTGAATTTGCACTGCTGGTGCTCAGTTCCAGCCATCTACATTAAATCATGCAAGGCCTTATCGTGATATTTCTTCTGGAAATTGGCCTTCAGGTGCCTCACACAGTAAAGGTGGTATGCATAGGGTTCCTACCATTCAGGAAAATGCCGTACAGAACTTAAAATACCACCATGTCGATCAGATATTAGAAAATACCTGAACGTTGTTTGACAACGTGCTGCTTCAAGTGGTTCAAAAAAACATCCACATCTCTTCGCTTTCATTGGCACAAATGGCAAAAGCTAGTGGAAATATTTGTCTGTTGGCATCTACTGCAACTGCAATCAAAAGCTTAATATCATATTTTCCATAGACATGAGTATCGTCTATGGAAATTACAGGATGACAATGCACAAAACCATCAATTGCTGGTTTAAATTACGAGAACACATAGTTGAAAATATATTCCGGTCTGTCCGGACTTCGCTCATGCCTCCATTCAATAATAGTCCTGGGGTTAAAGTGTTGCAGTGCGGCCATGTACCGGGGCAGAGATGAAAAAGACTTATCCAGTCACCATAAATAAGTTCAAAGGCACGTTTGCGCCCGAGCTATGCCTTTCTTTTGGTTATAGTACAACCATACTCCTGGTGGACGACTGTAATACACTCTTTAATCTTGAACCTAATGGAAACTTCCAAATATGGAATCAAGACAAGAGAAATCAAGTCTACATCCAGGTTAAAGTGATTCTCATTGAATGTGTCAATTTCACATCTGTGGGTGCTAATATATTTACTCACTTTCCACAACCCTGATTTCTTCTTGCTGGCACGCAACATCCAGTGATAACCCATAAAGTCTCTACGGCATACAGCCTTGTACACTCCATAGTTGGCTCCATTACCGTCATCTCACGGCACTCTCTGACGTTGTAGATTTTTACAGCCCTGATTAGGCGAGCTTTATCGGGGGAATACATGCCTTTTGCTAGCACCACTGGTCTAGAATCATCCCACATTGCTGACCGAATTTCGTCATCATCCCTTGTGAGGGCATCCACGTCCGGCATACTTGGCAAATTATCAAGGTAGGGAATATTCCGCTCATGAAACGACACGTGGGACTCGTACACTCTTGGTCTAACGGGAGGTGGAGGAACATGCTCCCTCGTCAGCTCAGGTTCGGCATCCACTTCCTCCTCGTCATCATCCTCATCAGGAAAGGGTGTGTCATCTCCAAACTCATCGGCATTGTTGTCATAATCACTATCATCTTCGTGACTCTGCGCATCTGCCAAATCACGAGTCAATATGTCGTCTATGGGCAACTGTGTGAGGTCAGAAACATCAAGTTGCTCGTTTTCACTGCACAAAAAGAACAAAATGATAAGCTACTCAACTAGATAAATAATTTATATATAGCTATATCACTTTACTTACAAGTCGTACTGTGTTGACGTTCTATGATAGATATTTTCTTGTTGGTGATGACTCCTGGATGGACCACTGTGGTCCAACATGACAAAACTACGCATATTCCAACTAGGAGCGGGATCATAACTTGTAAAATTCATATCCGGACGGTACCCCCTATGAAAAATATGAGTGTTAATACAAATCCAATTCAAAAGACTTAAAATAAACATCGCTAAAGCGTAGAAAAATTGAAGTTTATGAGTTGTCTTGTGGATTATATAAAGTTAAAAAATTATTTTGTGGCTGCTCATTCGCCGGTGGTGACAAGTTTAAATCAAGGCAAGCTCTTTCATCAGGAATCTGTCCGGCAAAAACTGCTCCAGAATAACCACCCGATGACTGGGGGTTATCCCTACTATGCACACCCTCATTATTGGGAACGTCTTCAACCTTGACGTACATTTTCAATAATTTTATTACAATAAATTCCCTGTATTCATCCGGAATCTGCAAAAAATCTCTAAGAGTTTCATCATCTTCGATGTTAAACTCAGAATAATAAGCAAACCCCTGCGGAGTCACAGAATACAGAAATCTACCGGTTACTTTAAGGTTCACCGAACGTTTTCTCACACTCATTTTTTTACATAACAATGATACCAATTTATCGTACTCTATTTTAAGCGGCAATTTAACATGATACTGTGGAGGTGAACTATACCTCACCGAGTTATTCTCCATTACAACCTCACCCACCCCTACCCCCACCCCCAATATAATGAAACCCTTATTTTTGGCTCTTCAGACATTATAAAAAAATGCTTGATAACAAGAAGAGAAGTATGAACAGAAGTTTGAAGGAAAGTTTTGAATGGATTTTCATAAAAATTCTAACGCCTTTAAATAAGGCAAGTCCTAGCTTGGGGTGCAGAATTTTTTTTATGTTAAACGCAGTATAATACCACGCTTTATGTATTTGAATTATTGTTATGTCAGTTATCCGCAGAACACTTATTGGTGGACCCAAAAATTAATGTAAAATACAGTATAATACTACGTTTTAGTTACGTTTAAAAAACGAATATTGTTAGTTATCCTAAGAATGGGGAATATTGGTAGGCCATAATGCGTTTTAGTAAAACGCAGTATTATAATGCGTTTTAGTAAAACGCAGTATTATAATGCATTTTAGTAAAACGTAGTATTATACTGCGTTTTACTTTAACGGCTAACTTTCCGTTAAACTAAAACGCAGTACAATATTGCGTTTTAGTTACAAATGTAACTTTTTTTAACTGTATAATGGTATTTTGAGTCCAAAATACCATTATTTCAGTTTCGGACCCCTTCCTGCAGTGGTGCACTCCTCCGAGTAGGCCAATGAGGTAAAATCAGTCAGCAGTGCTACTCTTTTATTAACTTCGTTGGAGCACAACTCTCATTGTCTTAGTCTATCCAACGTGTTTAATTATACACGTAAACTAAAAAATTAATAAAAATATTTAACATGGAAGTTTAATGCATCCAAATTATCAAAACTCCCTTTACATCTCCAATTAGATAGGAAGCGGTTGTAATTTTATACATCATTTTATATTTCTCTGAAAATTGAATATTTTTTATTAAATAAGTCTAACAAATCATGTCGACAAAGGTACAGGTAATACAAGAAATATAACAAGATTAAATACATTCTTAAAACAAAAAAGTAAGTAATAGATTAAATACATTGCTAGCATAAAAATAATATTCTTTTCAGAGACATTGAAAACAAAAAGATGTCACTTAAAATGAGAGGAAGGAATTGATAATAATAGCAGCTAGGAGTGTATAGCTGATGACAGATCTAATTGAGTCAATTTCCTAAGTAGATCTGATCAATTGAGCCAATTCTCAATCTGGATCTCATTCCTCGCAAGTTAGGGTTTGGAGACTTGTTTGATTGAGCCTCAATTGACAGTCAATAGTTGCATTTCTATTCAATCTCAGATTTCTCGGATATTTTCCTTCAATGTCTGCAACAATGCCGACCAATGAAGAAGTCGCTGATAATCAGACCATCACACATCCAGTAGATCAAGTCGATCATCATCGTCCCCTATATATCCATCCATCTGATACACGAGGTTTTGTCCTCATCTCTATTCAACTACAAGGTTCTGAAAACTACTCTGCTTGAATTAGATCGTTAAAAATTGTGTTGCATGGTAAAAACAAATTAGGTTTTGTCTTAGGCACCTGCAAAAAAGTAACTATGATGTTAGCCTTCATGATCTATGGGATAGGTGTAATGCAATAGTGTTGGCATGGATTATGAATACTGTAGCACCAAATTTGATTAGCACTGTCATCTATGTTTCTGATACTTATACTGTTTGGGAGGACCTAAGGAAACGATTTGACAAAGTAAATGCATCTAGAGCTGCTTATCTACATAATGAAATTGCTACTTTGACACAAGGAGTGTCCTTTGTTCTGTATATTTCTCTCGTTTGAGAGAACTGTGGGATGAGTATGAAACACTTACTCCACCACCTTCATGTAGTTGTCCTGAATCGAAGAAACATGTAGAACACTATCAGCTTCAAAAGCTTTATCAGTTTCTGACAGGTCTCAATGATTCCTATGAGAATGCAAAAAATCAGGTGCTTATGACTAGACCTTTACCCAATCTAAACCAAGCTTATGCCATGATAATCAATATAGAAAGTCAAAGGATTACTGGAAAAGGTATGAATAGTGCTAATGATAACAATGAAGCTACTGCAATGATGAGTAATAGAGCTCATAATAGTGGTCATAATGGAGGATATAATAATCCTAGAGGCTACACCAACACAAACTACTCTGGAGGTTACAAACCTAAGAATTTCTTCAACAAGTCAATAGTTCAATGTGACTATTGTAAGTGTAAAGGTCATACAAAGGAAAACTATTTCAAGCTTTATGTATATCCTAGTGATTTCAAGAATAAGAGAAGAGGAGGAACTTTCAATGCTCAGGCAAACAATGTGAACAACAATCTGAATCATATGGAGAATAGTTATGGAAATCTGCCTTCAGAGACACAAGGCAATCAATCGAACTGTCCTGCTCCAGCTCAGTTCTTTACTCCAGAGCAATATCAGCAAATCCTACAGATGTTGAACAAGGGCAAAGAGATTGAACACATACTGGAATCTGTTCTTTCTTCAGAAATAAGAAAATTCAGAATATACTTCACATTCTAGATTTCAACTACAACTTACTTTCAGTGTCTAAGATTACAAAAGAGCTAAGGTGTTTGGTGGCATTCTTTCATGACTTTTGTGTCTTTTAGGAACTCTTCAGTGGGAAGGTACTGGGGATTGGTATAGAAGAACTTGGACTCTACATCCTCAAGGCTGTAGACAGACAAACTCATGATCATCATATATCACCAAGTGTAAATACCATTGTTAGTACTAATAAGACTGGTAGTCAGAATAATACAAGTTCATGTAATGATTCTTCTTTGTGGCATATAAGATTAGGACATGCTCCTCTAAAGGTACTGCAAAAATTACATAACCTTCAAGGTTTGCTTAGAACTGAACATCTATATTGTACTATATATCTTATTGCAAAGCAATCAAGACTACCTTTTTCCTCTTAGAACATCTTGCTCTACTTCTATGTTTGATCTTGTTCATGCAGATGTTTGGGGTCCATATAGATTACCAACTCATGATGGCAAGAGATATTTTCTAACCTTGGTGGATGATTTCTCTAAATATATCTGGATATTTCTTTTAACTACTAAGGCAGACACAATTGTAGCCTTAAAGAACTTCCTTACAATGGGGTCAAATCAGTTTAAAACTGCAGTCAAGTGCCTCAAAACTGACAATGGCACTGAATTTGTGAATGATCAAGTCCAACATCTGTTGCAAAGTCTAGGAATTCTTCATCAGAGTTCTTGTGTATATACACCCCAACAAAATGGGTGGTGGAGAGAAGGCATAGAACTATATTAAATATGGCTAGAACTCTCAGCTTTCAGGCCTTTATGCGCCTGAGATTTTGGGGTGAGTGTGTGTCTACAGCAGTATATGTACTAAATAGATTACCCACTGGCCTTCTTCAACGAAAGTCTCCTTTTGAAGCACTATTTCAGAAGATGCCTTCTCTATAACATCTTAGAGTGTTTGGTAGCTTATGCTATGCCACAAAAGTGCAGAAAGGGGATAAGTTCAGTCCTAGGGCTATTCCAGCAATTCACATGGGATACTCATCTTCTCAAAAAGGGTATATTCTCTATGATTTACATTCCAAGGGCTTCTTTGTTAGTAGAGATGTTGTTTTCAATGAAGACATATTTCCCTTTAAACACATGCAACTTGGAACTTCTCCCTTATTTCCTATACTAGAGTTCACAGATGCATCAATTGAAAAGAGTATTAGTCATCCTACAAGTTTACCTACTTCTGATGCCCACCATCAGTCTTCTTCTTCTAGTCCTATCTATGTTGACAACTCTGAACCAACTCCTCTTATTCCTACTTCTGCACCTTCAGTCTCTCATGAAGGTCTTAGAAGATCCTCTAGGCCTTCAAAGCCCCCTATCTGGCTAATTGATTATGTTGTTCAGCCTATCAAATCCACTTGTTCCTATCCTGTATCACAACATGTCTCTTACAGTCAACTCTCTCCAGAGTACAGGGCTTCTCTTGCTGCATATTCAGCTATTGTTGAACCCAGCACATTCAAAGAGGCAAGTGTTGATCCTAAGTGGGTTGAAGCTATGCAGGCTGAGATTTCATCATTACAAGACAATAACACATGGTCCTTGGTGATCTGCCTCAAGGAAAGGTTCCTATAGGGTGTAAATGGGTTTTCAAGGTTAAGTACAAGTTTAATGGTAAGGTGGAAAGATATAAGGCTAGACTAGTAGCCAAAGGCTACAGTCAACAAGAAGGCTTGGACTATACAGAGACATTCTCCTATGTGGCCAAGATGGTTACAGTAAGGGCTGTGGTTGCCCTAGCTGCTGCATCAGGCTGGTACATTTTTCAGATGGATGTTCATAATGCATTCCTGCAGTAGGGTGACCTTCAAAAGGATGTCTATATGCAAGTTCCTGATGGCTTTTCAAGCCAGGGGAAAACTCAAAAGGTTTGTAAGCTGCATAAGTTTTTGTATGGTTTCAAGCAAGTACCTAGGCAGTGGAATCTTAAGCTAATAGAGGTACTCCTAAACATGGATTTCACTCAAAGCCACTATGACTATTCCCTCTTCACCAAAAGAATAGGAGTTGATCTTGCAGTCATTCTAGTCTATGTGGATGATTTGTTGGTAACTGGTAGCAACCTACTTCTTATTCAGCAAGTCAGAAAAGATTTGCCGGAGAAGCTTAAAATGAAGGATCTAGGGGAGCTGAAGTATTTCCTTGGCATTGAGTTCTTAAGGTCTCAAAAGGGTATCTTAATGTGTCAAAGGAAATATGCTCTAGAATTGGTATCTGAGCTTGGCTTAGCAAGAGAAAAACCAGCCTATACACCTCTTGAGTTCAATCACAAACTTACCTCTATTGAGTTTGATCAAATAGTGGAAAATAATGACTCTGAAGATATGCAACTTGAACATAAGGGAAATTATTAAAGACTAGTTGGGAGGCTCTTATACCTAACAATGACTAGACCAGACATAGCCTTTGTTGTTCAAGTACTCAATCAGTATATGCATGTACCTAAGATCTTTCACATGGAAGTTGCTAAGAGAGTAGTGAGATATATCAAGTCTACACCTGGACTGGGTCTGTTCATGCCTACAGGAAGGTGAAACAACCTAATAACCTATTGTGAGTCAGATTGGGGAGTTTGTGTTGAGTCTAGGAAGTCAGTCACAGGGTATGTGGTTAAATTTGGAGATACACTGATTTCTTGGAAGTCAAAGAAACAAGGGACAGTATCTAAAAGCTCAACTGAAGCACAGTTCAGAAGCATGGCAACCATAGTAGCTGAAATTGTATGGTTGGTTGGACTTTTCAAAGAGTTAGGAGTGGACATTACTCTGCATGTGCCTCTGCATTGTGACAGCAAGGCAGCAATCCAAATTGTTGTACATCCTATTTTTCATAAACGAACTAAATACATAGATATTGACTATCATTTTGTAAGGGAAAAACTAGTACAAGGGCTTATTCAAACTCAACATGTGGGTACAACAGAACAATTAACATATGTGCTGACATAGGTGCAAGCCACAACATGACTACTTACTAAGCAAGCTGGGAATGAAGAATGTATTTCATCCCTCAGTTTGAGGGAGAGTGTTGAGAGATGTAAACCCCACCTATTTAACTAAACCACAATTAGTAGAGTAGTTAGTCTTATACTTTACTATAGTGAGTAGTTAGGTTAGTTACAACTAACAAAGTGTATAAATAGTAGCTCAGTCTTAGCTCAATGCAACAGTGTATTTTTCTCAACATAATGAAGTAATAGCTTGCTTCTTCTCATATCTCTCTGCTCATGTAACCGCCATAGCTGAAGCTTCTTGACAGATAAATCGACAAATATGGTCCCTTATGTTTGGGTATAGTTTAAAGTGGTCCCTAAAATATGGTTTTGAATTGGTCCTTTAATTGTGGCAAAGGTGAGTACTTTCGTTCTCCTGCAAATAGTTATTAACATATTGTAATTGTCGATTTAACATGAGTTCACATTTGGAGACATAATTTTTGCATTTTTTAAAAATCATTCTTGGTCTATTTTTTGAAGTTTGGTGCAACTTTTTGAGATACAATTTTTGATATTCCGATCCATCAAAAACGCTTTCAGTAAAAAAGTTAAATTCATCTTTAATTAAAAGAAGACTCCTCACCTTCAACTAATTCAAGCAATTGCCGGAAGGAAAGTCATATCACATTCACATATGGGATTTGGCATTCACATGTTCTGTCAAATATAATATTATGAGTTTATTAAATACTTGAGACACTCATTTTTGACAAAATTGAAGGACTAAAATTGCTTAGATGTCTATTTAAGAGATTATTCTGAATCTACTCCAAACATTAGGGATCACTTTATCATTTGCTCCTATAAGTATTGGCAGTCAGAAAAACGACGATGGCACTCGTCTGAGTGACTCCACATGCTTTTGCACAAAAGTAGACGATGTCAAAAAGTGCCCTTTCACTACTTCTCGTCTTTTTTTATTTTTCTCCTTGTCTCTCTCATATCCTGCGCACACGGCGCAATTTAGCCGATCTCCCGCTTAACTCTCACAAGTTCCAATCCAGTCAAGTGTTAACCTGTTTACCCCACTCTACAAACTCTGCACTTTCTCCAACCTCACTTCTCTTCACTTTTCCCTTTTAGCCTTTCCCTTTCATTTCTTTGATAGCTAGCTTATCTCATGGCACACAATACCACCCACAGGCGCACTTTAACAACTTCAGACCATAAGCCTAAAACTTCCATTTTCATTTCCATGGATCCCACTCTCAAAAGGCGACCTAAACCCAACCCCTTCACCTCCAAGACTTGTCCACCACATCCTCATTATTGTGTTCCCTCCAACACTATAGACAACATCTCCAACCAATTTTCCCAGCTATATGCAAACCACAAAGTCCTTAAATCTTCCTTAAAACATCCATCTGGGCATTCATATTCTTCAGATGACAACCATTTAAAGGTCAAATCTTGGACTGATTCAGCTGCTTTTGATTCTTCATGTACAGCGTTGACCAAGTCAAAAAACCAACATGGGAGCTCTAAGGAAAGAAAATCTGTCAATGAATGTTACAACAAAGACCGTGATATTGACAAAAAAATTGTTGTGCAGAAAAAAGAAGCAATCAAGAAAGTTTCTTTCCACAAGGGGAAAGAGTTCCACAAAGAACTGGATGTTAAAAGGGCACTTATCAATTTGTCTAGGAGTCAAGAAAGTGAAAGGCTAAAGGGGGTTGATGAGATAAAAAATCAATATTTATTAAGGAGGAAATCCTTCTGCAGTTCACGGATTGAGTTGGCTGATTTCTTCTCTTGTAATGGTGTGAAAGTTGTGTCTGTGGATATGCCACCTTTTATGCAGATTCATGTTGTCAATTGTGCAAGAAAAACTCATGATAGCTTGGAAAAGTTCACCTCTAAAGCACTTGCTCTTACCCTCAAAAAGGTAAAAGAAAAAATTTACTGCTGTAATAATTATGCATTTTTTGGTTGTTTTTTGATGAATTACTGAGTATTGGATGAATGGGTTTCTGAATTTTCTTTTCCAGGAGTTTGATGGGGTGTATGGACCAGCATGGCATTGTATAGTTGGGACCAGTTTTGGTTCTTTTGTGACACATTCTGTTGGTGGTTTCATATATTTTTCTATGGATCACAAGTTATATGTACTTCTCTTCAAGACTAGTGTACAAAAAGCAGAATCTAGTTGAAAATTCTTGAGTTGAAGTTCGTTTTAGTACAGAGGAAATTTTTGGTAAAAATGTGTTGTCTACTATGCAATTCTGTTATTAGATTTGCTAAGAAAATTATGGGTTCATTATCATTGTAATGTTGATAAACTAATGTACAATGGTATAATTCATCCTCTGAGGCTCCGAAAGTTAATAGTAGAGGTAGACATATTTGTAATAATATCCTTACATAACAGTCGTCCCCTGCAAAAGTCAAGTTTTTTTTTTCGGAACTAATTTTTATGTTATATTATAATATATAAACTTTACTATAACAGTCAAAAAATATCGAAATAAATAAGGCTATTATAAAGAGATTTGACTTTAATTTCGCTTGAGTGACCAACAATAGTTTGACTGTACTTTCAAAGTTGGAGTGACCAACAATGGTTCACATGCAAATTCTTTTTCTTTTTTCTTTATAATTCTTAGACATCAACTTATACATTTGTATGCAAGTTAAAGATATACAGAACTAATTTTAGAGAAATTAAACTAGTATTAAATATTAGATTGAGATGAGTTCAATTGAGCAATATAAATAGCAAGCATTCATATAGTAGTTTATTTCAACTACTTTGGATGCTTGTAATTGATGCAGTGCAACTTATGCCTAGTCTTTATATGCATTTTCAAGTATTGTAAAAGTCTGATTGACATTACTGACTTCAATATTCTTACCTCGTAAAATAATGACCATTATGACTCATCATCTACCCCTAGGAGTGGGCAGTACTGAGAAGGTACCGCTGTATTTTTTTATTTTTTTGAGGAAAAGGGAATACTTATATTAATACAAGTATTATTATAAAATATTATAAAGATGTCTTCAAGATACTTAACAATGAAAGTGTAGTCCATTAGATTTCCATGTGCATTATTGGATAATACAAGGAATCCTAGATAGAACCCACGCAGTCGTTTTGCACTATATATCCTTCAAGTAGTCTTCCTTTTTCTTTTGGTTATTAGCTGTATTGTGGGATGGTTGAAATTATTCTACCTCTAAAATGTCTTGACAAATGAGAATATTTTGGTAGAGAGCGATATTATCCTTATGTGGCCTTACTCGTACAAATCCATTTTGTTGCTTAGTATCTCTACTGGTATAAATCTAAATAAGTATTAAATATGGGATGACTTAACTAAAAAGATAAAAAGAATTGTGCCAACTATCCGGAAAACAAAAGAAAAGATTATATATATTGAGCTGTCAATATGGGCCAGGTCGAGTTAGCCCATCCCCCACGTAGACTTTAGTAATTGACGGGCTGGGTTGAGCTAGCCCACCATTTTGACGAACCTTATACTGGTTATCCACCTCTAGTCCTATGTGGGCTGCAGGCCCCCACATCCCGCCCATTATTTTTAAAATTTTAATTTTATATTTTTTCTTTAAGTACTAACCTAAAAAAAGATAAATATTTAAAAGTTAAAAACTATTTTATTAGAAATTTCGCAAAACTTAATAATTTTTTAAACTGTTCCAATATATCACAATAAACACCAAAAAAGTAAAAGACAAGATTATATTTCATTCACTAAAAGTCAAACGGAAAAGGGTCATATTTGTCCCAGTACTCTTAAAAAAGGGTTATGTTTGCCCTTCTTATACTTTTTTGACACATTTATCCTTACAGTTATACTTTAGGATCATATTTGTCCATGTACTCTTCAAAAGGGTTACATTTGCCCTTCGTTATACTTTTTTGACATATTTATTCTTACAGTTATACTTGAGGATCATATTTGTCCCCACCTTTGTTTTCCTACATGGCGCCTATGTGGATTTCTTTTTCTTCCAATTTAAATATGATCACCTATTTAAGATAATTTAACCCGAATCCACAAACTAAAATAAATGAAAATCCTATTTTACCTCCAACTAAAATAGGGTTACCTCTAATTCATCGGATGGCGACAACTCAGTTCTGTCTCGCTTATAGACACTATTCAAAACTTCACCCATCTTGACATTTTCTTAAATAAACTTGAAAGTTTTCTCCGAGTTTTAGGCTTTTGTTAGTGCTCTATTTTAAGCACTAACTAGGGATGCTTATCGGGCAGATCGAGCAAATAATTACACTTAACGGTTTGGCTTAAATCGGATTATAAATGTAGTAATCCGCTAGTCATCCAATAAAATAACGGGCGAATTGATATTGGATTAAGTATTACCGGGCGGTTATCGGGCGGCTTATCGGCTAAACCAAATTAAAATAATTTGAACAATCATTCAATCAATACCAAGATTACACATACTGTACAAAGAGGTGCAAGATTGGATCAAGGCGCATAATGAGTGGTACTTTTTCAGCCATAAGGATAGGAAGTATCACACAGATTCAAGAACAAACCGAGCAACAAATGCTGGATTTTGGAAGGCAACAGGTAGGGACAAATGCATAAGTTGGAAGGCAACAGATAGTCTGTCATACACATATTAACCAGATTTGTAAAACCAGAAAAGCACATTAATTCATTAATCAATCAAACTTTCAAAAGGACATTCGTTCATAATCAATCAAACATTCACATTCATTCTTCACAAGACAAAAGGACATCCGTTCTTCAAATTCTTAACGGGTTAACGGTTTATCCGATAAGAAAATTGAGTAATCAGCCCCCAAATCGTTAAGTCATTAATTATAAAATTTTAATCAGTTCCCCATCCATTACCCGTGATAATTCGATACCAATAAGCCAATAAGCCATCGGTTCGATTCGGTTAACGGTTTCGGTTCGATTTTGAACAACCCTAGCACTAGCCTTTATCATTAACTCCATTGTTGTGCAACTTCTCGTAATACTATGATTACTGCAATAATTGTGAGTTGTATGAGATTCGTGATTTTGAGTTCAAAATTCATGTTTGCCAATCTGCTGTCGCTACTAGATCGCTATTGCATTTCGCACAATCTTCGTAAATGTCGTATCAGGGAATTGCTTTTCGTGGATCAATCATGGTCAATTGACCCAGTTTAGACTTTACAGAGTTAAACTAATTAACATAGACATATGTGAAATAATTAAATAAATCAATTAGAGATAACACTATAGTTTCATTCACTCACTGTTCAAAATTTTCTCGCTCTCCGAAAAATATGGAACTGACCCAGAGAAGAGAGATGCACAAGTGGGGAGGGGGAGGGGGGTGTTGGGAATTAGCATTTCCGTTTATTTTAGTTAGTGGGTAGGGTTTAATTGGGCGTGCGGGTTAAATTATCTTAAATAGGTGACCATATTTAAATTGGAAGAAAAAAAAATTCTCATAGGTGCCATGTAGGAAAACAAAGGTGAGGGCATATATGATCCTAAAGTATAACCGTAAGGATATATATTTCAAAAAAGTATAACGAAGGGCAAATGTAACATCTTCATCAAGTCTTAACATCTTCACTTTCATCTAAATCTATAATTCTTATGCAATATTAATTAGTTAAATATTAAGAATAATTGAGTTTTAAAAACTAATAATATTCAGATTCACATAGAAAAATATTACTAGTTCGAGCTTGGAAAAAGCCGTGCAACCAATTTCGAATAATAACAAGTGTTTGGACATTTTCATGATTGATGCAACTTCTGTACTTGGTAAGAACACGTCCATCAATGCTAAATACTGATTCCGATGCTATAATGTCATATGTTTTTTATATTTCAAATAAATATTTTATTAGGCTCACGGACCGGTCCAGCCCAACTTCACGGAACACGAACTTACTTGGGACGGACTTAAAAGTCTTATTTTTAAATGAGCTCCAAAAATTCTAATCCAACCCTAATAAATCACAAGTTGAACTGGGCTGGGTCCAAGCCCATATTGACTGCCCTAATTATATAGAAGCCGATAATCACATGACATGCAGCCATAGGAAAAGCTCACAAATGAAACTGCGTCTTGTAAACGCTAAGCAATTTATCGTATGGACTTTTGCTCTTTGCTAAGATAACCTTTCCCTGTCTAGCATATTGTGCGTATTATAGAAAGTCTCGGCAAAACGACAGTTTAAAAGTAAAAACTCATACTTGTTATGAAATAATAAAAGAAGAAAAAAAATTATTGCATAGAAAAGTAGGGAGAGAATTCTTATTGCTTTGGGATTAATTATAATAGAATAGAACCTCTTTATTTATAGGGAAAAAGTGACTTAGCCACCAAGTAACAAACTCTAGAATCTCTCTATAATATAGACATTCACCTTAAATACAATTCTATTTATAACACTCTCCATTGAATGTCTATTCAACAGATAATGTGTCTCGTTAAAACCTTAATTAAAATAAAACCCAATGAGAAAAAAATTCTAGTAAAGGAAAAAGGGTACACATATCTAACAATACGCATTTTGGTTGCCTCGTTAAAAACCTTGCAAGGAAAACCCAGTGAGACAAAACCTTGTAAGGGAAAAAGAGTACAACGTGTATTAATACCCCCTGATGAGAGCATCAATTCACATCCTTGAGCCTTCACATTCCAATCTTGTGCACCATCTTCAAAAGATCATTGGTAGAGATTTGATAAACAAATCAGCCATATTAACTTGAATGAATATGTGCACCTTGAAATCACCATTCTTGTATATATGTAATGTCTTCATATAATATCGTGGAATGGCTTTTTCAATATCTCCATAGAGATTCTCGCTATCATATTCTCATGCTTATAATTATAGCAAGATACAAATGTGTACAAATTGCACTTAGGATGTAATACTTCATGACCAAGAATTCTATATGCTTTAAGCAATATCTTTCAGGGATTGTCATATAAGTTAAGTCATATAAGTCATATAAATAGACTTTAGATTTGTATCAAGTTTTCATGTCATGCCAGACATATAAGATACATGAAAGTGATTGCATACCCTATTGACTTTATACTTTCGAGTGTTTGAACTACATGTCCAAAGCTACATGTATTTCATATGAAACCAATTATATTCGAATTGTGTCTCTTCCATTTGACCAATTTTTTGTATCTGTATTCGACAAACTTAAGATCCTCATTGTAACGACTCAGCCGGTCGTTTCATCAGTTACCATTCCGTTTCTCCCATTTCTGCTTCTTATTGTCTTGTTCAGCTGTATTATGTGTTATCGGGTTGGTTGGCTCGGGTTCGGAGAGGTTTTGATAAGGTTTGAGACACTTAGTCTCTTTTGAGTAAGCTTAAGTTGGAAAAGTCAACCGGATGTTGACTTATATGAAAAAGGGCTCAGATGTGAATTCTGATGGTTCGGATAGCTTCGAGAGGTGATTTGGGACTTAGGAGCGTGATCGCAATGTGTTTTGGAGGTCCGGAGTAGATTTAGGCTTGAATTGGTGAAATTGGAATTTTGGCGTTTTCCGGTTGATAGGTGAGATTTTGATATAGGGGTCGGAATAGAATTCCGAAAGTTGGAGTAAGTCTGTTGTATCATTTGTGACGTGTGTGCAAAATTTCAGGTCATTCGAACGAGGTTTGATAGACTTTTTGATCGAAAGCGGAATTTGGAAGTTTTTGGAATTCTTAGGCTTGAATCCGATGTAAATTTGGTGTTTTGATGTTGTTTTGAGCATTCCGAAGGTTGAAACTAGTTTGAATCGGATATGTTGATATGTTTGGTTGAGGTTCCGAGGGCCTCAGGTGAGTTTCGGGTGGTTGAAAGGATCATTTCATGTTGGAAAAAGTTGTAGAAAAACTGTTGTTGGTGTTGCAGGTATTTAGCCTTCGCGTTCGCGAGAGGGCCCTCGCGTTCGCGAAGGGTTAGGATGTGAGGCAGGAGTGTTGTTCTTCGCGTTCGCGATGAGGGTCCCGCATTCGCGAAGGGCTGGGTCTGTGTTCAACGCGTTCGCGATGGTGATGTCGCGTTCGCAAAGGTTTGATTTGTTGAGGCATCGCATTCGCGAGGGGTCATCGCGTTCGCGTAAGAGAATTTTTTGTCAACGGTATTTTGGTGCTTCACAAACACGAGGTTTTGACCGCGTTTGCGAAGAAGGATTTCAAATTGTCACACCTCCTTTTTACATACCCGCGAGGGTACAAGGGAGTTTTTTCCAATTAAAGGACAATCGAAACGGGATTCGTTTATTTATTTCAGAGTCGCCACTTGGGAGATTTAGGGTGTCCCAAGTCACCAATTTTAATCCCGAATCGAGGAAAAGAATGACTCCATATTACAGTCTGCGCACTAGAAATCCGGATAAGGAATTCTGTTAACCCGGGAGAAGGTGTTAGGCATTCCCGAGTTCCGTGGTTCTAGCACGGTCGCTCAACTGTTATATTCGGCTTGATTATCTGATTTTATACAAATATGAACTTATGTGCAAAATTTTATCTTTTTACCGCTTTCTTACTTATTGTTATTATTTTACGAGAATTGCAACGTCGTGAAAACATATCTCAAACCACGTTACATCAATGCACCCGTAGTTGTTTGGCATATCTCGACTCGGTTGAGATTTGGATTTGGGCCACATAAATGTGCACCCGAGTTAAGGAAAATAAATTATTAAAGGCGCACCTAAAGCAACTAGCGTCTTGTTATTTTGGGGAAGGCCGTAAAATTCGCTAAACGGCCTGTCCTCGAATTCTAAGTATTTTAATATATACATTTAGAGGGCCCCGCAGCTTGTGCATTTTTTGTTTGTCGAGGCTCGTCTCATTCATTATTAAAAAGAATTTGCAATGTCATGGAAATACATCTCAGACCACGTCACAATCAATGTACCCGTGATTAGAGACACATTTCGATTTCGTTGAGATTTGGATTTGGGTCACATAAATGTGCACCCGAGTTTAAGGAGATAACATTATTAAATACGCGCCTAAAGCGACTAGCGCAGGGTTATTTTGAGAAAAGGCCGTGAAGTTCGCTAAGCGGCCGATCCCGAGTTCTAAGTAATTAACACATACATTTGTGAGGGCCCCGCAATCTATATATTTTACTAGGCGAGGCTCATCTCATTTATTTTAAATGGACAAATCCTAAAGCGACTACATCTTTTCTATTAAAATTAGTCTCTAAAATAAATAAAGAAAATCCTAATTAATTACGAGCTTTTTTTTTTTATTTAAGAAAGCATGGCATACTAATTGCTATATTAATACAAATATTGATGAACAAGAATTTTACTAAAAAAATTCAAAATTATAAATAAAATAAAAATTTGACAACTAATATTCAAAAGAATCAAATATAGTTAGATTGAAGCTCGCATTGTTATATATAAAAAAAACTATTGGAATTAATTATTCACAACCATTTGAAACTGGATTTAACCATAATTACTAAAGCTTAATAGAAAGTTTATTAGACTTAAACGTTCTTCTAATTTTGTTTGAACTCAAATCATGCCTTAATACCTAATTCACGAAATTTAGTTCAAATTCATGCCTTGGCTAAATTTAAGTACTTGTTCACAATTAACCTACTGTTGATAATCTTAGAACCTTCATAGCTAGTGAATTAACCCGTTTTGCCAAACCGATTCATTAAAGACTAACTTATGTTATTTTCTCTTATTCCAATTATTATTCAATAATACATAAAATAGCCTAAATACAATCAATAAAAGGAACAGAGAAAAAGCGAAATTAAAACTTCAAAATTCGATTCTTCATATGTATTCATGCTTCCACATTTTTAGCTTGCAATAACTAGTATTACATTCGTGTACCTGGTATTGGAAAACAAGAGAAGATGAAGCTGAGAAGCAGCAACAGTAGTAACAATGTAGCACAACAACGACAGTCCAGCAACACAGGAATAGACCAGTAACAGTAGGAATAGTAGAAAACCCAGGAGACTATAAACGACTCCAAGTATAGAGAAGAAGTAAAAGGCAGGAAGGTTCTGACTATTTCAGATCTTAAGCGAGGCAATGAAACAGTAACTATTCTTTTTCAACTTCAAAACTCCAAAATGAATTCTGCCCCTGTATATTCAGTGTATCCAGAATGTATATCGGGTGTATACTTCTCACTCCGCCCCCTCTTTTTTTCTTCTCTCTATCTAGTTTTTCCTCTTTTTTTCCCACCCCTTCTTCCTAAATTTTCTCTTGTATTTTATTTATAGCAAAATTTTCGAAATTTTCAGATTTGTTTTTTTATTATTTTATTATTTTTTTAATTAAAAGAAATCCCACTTACAAATTGCTTTTATTTTTTTAGAAAAAGAAATCCCACCTTTATTTACTTTTATTTTTAAAATTCCAACTTTAATTACTTTATCTTATTTAAAATCCCACTTTTTATTTTTTTAAAAGAGAATCTCACTTTATTTAACTTTTCTTTAAAAAACAAACCACTATCTTTTCTTTTTCTTTTAAAAATGCTACTTTCAATTACTTTAAATTTTTTAAATTTTCAGATACCTTTATATTTATTTTTTAATTCCAACCTTATTTTACTTTTAAATTTTTTAAAATTTTTAACTTTTTTTAAATTTTCTACATTCTTTTACTTTTTTTTATTTTTTTATTTTTTATTTTTTTAAAATCATTTCCGAAATTACTATATATATATATATTTTTTAAAATAAAAATAATAAATAAAATAAAATATTTTCGGATTTTTTTTTATATATAAAAAAACAAAAAATAAAACTATTAAAAGTGATAATTCACTTTTTATTTTTTATTTTTTTGGTTTTGTTTTGTGTTGGACAAAAAATGAAGAAGGGGTGTTGGGTTAATGGAGCGGACCGGATCGACCCGGTTTGAAACGGACCGGGTCATGGGGAAAGTTGGGCAATTATTTGGGCCTGTGGTTTGAAATTGAAGAAGTGGCCCAATCCGATTTTTCTTTGTATTTTTGTTCTCTTTTCTTCTTTTATTGTTCTAAAACTAAATTATAAAAGTACTTAAATTATTATTAAGAACTAAATTAAGTTATAAAAGCGCAAATTAACTTCCAATAACAATTAACACACAATTAAGTAATAATTAAGCATAAAATTGTTCATTTGGATATTAAATGCTAAAAATGCAAAAGATGCCTATTTTTGTATTTTTTATTAATTTAACAAATAAACATGCATAGACAAACATACAAATAGTTACACAAAATATCACAAAAATTGCACACCAAGAAAAATTATTTTATTTTTGAATTTTTTGGGAGTAATTCTCATATAGGGCAAAAATCACGTGCTTACACAAATCGCTGAGCAGAATGTTTAAAAGGCCATTTTTGCGATTTTTAGCCTAAGTTCACCATTTTTGACTCGGTTTTGGAGCTTCTTGAGGGAGATTGAAGAGGGAATCAAAGAGAACTTCTTGGAGGTAAGAACCATGTACTTAATACTCGATCCTATTATGATTTTTACCTAATTAAACATGAAATTTGGGGGATTTGAAGCCTAAAATTTTTAGGGCTTGGAAATTGGAGACCTTAATCTAGGGATTTGAGGAGTCATTTGTGGTCGAATTTTGGTATTCTTGGTATGTATGAACTCGTGAGAGTGTAAGGATTCTATTTTTGTAATTTTTATCGAAATTCGAGAAGTGGGACCGGGGTCGGGTTTTGACCAATTTCGGAATTTTTATGTAATTTGATTATTTTCGAGTGGGCTTTGTTCCCTTAGCATATTTTGATGTTTATATACTAATTTTGGTTAGATTCGGGGTATTTAGAGGCCGAATCGAGAGGAAAAGGTGTCGCGGGCTATAGTTTGGCTTGGCTTGAGGTAAGTAACGCTTCCAACCTTGGTTCTGCGGGTTCAAAACCCCGAACTATGTGTTCTATGATTGTTATGAAGGTGACGCTATGCCAAGTGATGGGAGTATGGGCGTGCACCGTGGGAAACACGACCTGGATCATTCCAGAACACCGCTTAGTGGTTCTTTCTTACCGATATATGTGTTGTAATTGTCTTATTTAGTTGTTGAGCTGTAAATCATGTTGATTATCATGTTAAGGCTTCACACCGATATCATTGAGACCCCAGAGGTCGTTTCTTGCTGTCATATCATTTATTTTACTGATATTTTGTACTAAGTCCCTTCCATGCACATTATATCACGTCTCAGTCTCGATTATTACTATTTGCCACATTTTGTTGTTGACCGGGCTAGTATCATGACATTTGGACCCGTGTGTGAGACTGGTGAATTATGACTGCGTGAGGCCGAGAGCCTGATATTGAGTGACAATATGAGTTTGGGCTGCACACCGCAGCGAGATATTGAACAAGCCTTCGTTGGCTTTGTTATAGCGCTTGGGCTAATGAGAGAAGCCCCTCTGGAGTCTTTACCCCCCTCCCCCAGTGAGCGCAGTAGATGATGATATTTAGGGATGGATCTTCCCTGGACATGGATCTTGTCCGAAGTATTATATGGGGATATGGATCTTCTCCGTGAGGCTGGACTGACCTGTGTCCTCGGTACTGGATGACTGCGGTCAGTGATGTATATTCCGGGATGGATCTTCCTTGGGTCGGATGGCCATATATAGTACCGAGAGGTTGAATACTTGTGAGTGGAGGTTCGTGGGTCATTGATCATGCTAGTCGTGCATTTGTATATGTAAAATCTCTAAGTTTTGAACTTCATACTGTCAGTTGCATTTAAATACTGTTGAACTTTACTTGAACTGTATGCATGTCTACCTTTTCCTGTTCAGCTATATGTTATTACCTGTTGAGGTTTGATCCGTCACTACCTGTCAGTCCATAGTTTGGACTTGTTACTTACTGAGTTGGTGTGCTCACGTTACCCCTGTACCTCGTGTGTGCAGATCCAGGTATCTCGGGTCACGGTAGCAACTGCTGATTATATTGTGCGGACTTTCACTAGGAGATTGCGAGGTAGCTGCTTAGCGACCGTAGCTCCGCCTTTTCCTTTCCTTATCTTCCTTTAGTTTATATGTTTTGGATATTCTCAGACCGTGTTGGTCATGTTATTTCGAACAGTTGTATTAGTGTATGGCTCATGACTTAGTGACACCCAAGGTCGGGATTGTGTTTCTTTCCGCTTGAATTTCTTTTAAAACTGTGAATTTCATTAAGTTTTTATTCGAAAAATGGAGTATTTGGAAATAAGTGGCTGGCCTAGTATCACGACAGGTGCCATCACAACGTGGTTAGAATTTTGGGTCGTGACACTCATCTATACTTAGCGCTATTATAGATGTCGTCGATGAATATCTTATATTGATTCCAATATTTTTTCATAAAGACATAACATAGAGATCTCTTCATTAATATTTTCAAGCACCTGAATCTCTCCTGAGATTTTATGAAGTGTTATGTCATGTGATCTTCTAGATCACTTGCCTCATTTATTATGATCATTTGCTCATCTTCTTTATCAAGAAGTTTATTTGAAAACCGATTTGTCTATACACTTTAAACGTACCATAGACTTTGTCCTTCTAGGATTTATTTTAATAGGAATATTTGCAGTGAGAATATACTTACTTTCTTTGGCTCAGCAAACGCGTCTGACATGTTTTGCAATATATTTCAAATGAATTATCTTTTTATGAACTTCAAGTTCATATTATTTTATTTGATGATCTAAATGTATAAATGATAATTCATTCCACGTAATTTTTTTCTCAATTGTTTATCATATCTCTCCCTCATGTTAGAAAAATTAACTTGTTTCCTCATCTTTGAGAACTCATCTTTGTGCGTTATGGCCTAAATCAAAATATGCACTGCACATCAATAATAATAAGATGGAATTATTTGGTTCCTGATCCTGAACCACTTGTAAGGGGAAAAAATAATATACTTTGGTATATAATATATATCAAACTGATATAGATAACTTTGTTCTCATAAGCAATTGTTTAGCTATTAAGTGGAGGCGCTCAATAAATTATTTTGCTAAACCAACTGTGATGTAAACCAACTTATCAAGATAAACTATCTTGAGTAAAAAATCTGAAAATTATGCTCTAAATCAAATTATTGAGCAAGTTACCTCGCAATTACCAGGCTGTGGGATAATAATAATTGCACATGCAACCATCTCATAGATGCTTCTTATGTGGTATACATGACAGGTGAATGGGTCCATATTCACCATTGATATTTCCAGTATTCATGGGATTCAATCTCAATTTGTGTTGGTCTATTAATTAATAATAACAAGCAACATAAGAGAATTCGTAAAGAACTTTCTAGTTCATTAATATTTACCCATGTGAATTCTCTTTTATTTTGGTAAATCATACTTAAATTGATATGACTAAACAAATTATGCCTACTGGATATCAATAAACTCCAGGTTTATTATGATATGAATTTTATATCAATAAACTTCTACTTTATTATGACATTCTTTTATTTGTATAGTACAATTTAGAGAATAAAGCGGGTAACTTTTCACATAAATATTATCCCGCTACAAGTTGTAGTAATAGAAGATATTAAATATTTCTTTTATTTATAGTCTCAATATAACCAACCGCTTTCGCGAATACTTTAGAAACTAAATAAGTTTCTTTGAGACTTACTACAACACAATGCCTTATTGATAATTAATTTTATTCCTCCAAAATAATAATAATTGCCTCTTCTAGAGCTCTCAATTATTTCTGTATTACCACATATTCATCTAGATCCATATGGTGAATATCTCTTTTAAAGAGAAAGTTATACAATTAAGTCATGGTCAAAATTATATGCAAGATTTGTTTTTGCATTATTGTTATCCTTTAATAATCACATTGCCAAAATATTTTAGCATACAATAGATACGTGACCAATGACCTTTCATGCCATAATAATGACATTATTTTCTTATTTCATCTCAAACCCCGTTCTAGAGGTGAGTGTGGCATCTACCACTAGCATATTCATATTCTTCCAAGAATGAATATGTATTCATAAATCACATGTTGTCACATTCACATCATGAATGGACCATAATCATCTATATGTGCTTTACATAATCTCATGTCAAATCGATGACAAATATTACTTTCACAAAGTGAAAGATTATTTTGAGAATCCTTATTATTCTCATTACCACAATGATGACGATTATAATTTCGTCTATTGCCATGTCCACATCAATTGATACATTCATAGTAATAATTTTATCTTCTTTCAGACTTATTACATACTGCTATCACATTCTCTTAAAGGAATGAGAATGAAGCAAATTCAATGGGACGTATTTCCTATTCTTTTCTCACAATCATACATGAATTTGATCATGGTAAGGCATAAAAATTTTACCACTTTGAGTGGCTATAATGTCTTTCAAACTCCGTTAGAGTTACAATCAAAATTTACCGTCTTTTCTTGTATTTAAAATCAAATTATAGAATGTCAACAATTTAAAAGAGAAAAATAAAGTAAAATACTTACCTTAAATCCAGAATTTAATCATGAAGGAAGTTCATGGAATAATTGACAATCATTATGCTCAATCCCAAATTTTCTACCCAATTGGTTAGAGTCTCATGCTGATAACGTGTTATAAATAATAAAAGAAGAAAGAAAAATATTGCATAGAAAAGTAGGGAGAGAATTCTTATTGTTTTGGGATTAATTACAATAGAATAGAACCCCTCTATTTATAGGGGAAAAGTGACTTAACCACCAAGTAATAAACCCTAGAATCTCTCTACAATATAGACATTCACTTTAAATACAATTCTATTTATAATAATCTTTTATTATTAAACTATACTCGCATCTAACACGTTGGTAATAATTAATGCTGAATTGCTAACCATTTCTTTTAATAGACAACCAGAATGAAATACCGTCAGACTTCTCTATAACAACACCATTATATAACAGTCAATCACTATAAAGATCAAGTTATTATGGAATAAATTTTTATGTTATGTTATAATCTATATTTTCTATAATAGCACTTTGCTATAATATCCAAGAAAAGTATTTCAAGAACAAATGAGGTATTATAAAGAGGTTTGACTGTAATAAGATTGTAGAATACGACATTAAGATCAGTTGATAACATTTTCTGTACGACATTATGTTGGAGTATTTGTTAGGAGTATCTGATATCTCCGCTCTATTCAATTTATTTTTCAAATTTTGTTATCGATTCAAGGTTATATTAAAGTGTGATGTAATATTCAACTTACTTTTTCTTCTCTTATATATTCCCTCCTTTTATTTTATATGAAAGTGTTTAACTGAGCTCGAAATTTAAGGGAAAAAAAGATTTTTGAAATTGTAATCTTAAATTTTTTATAATATTTATATGGTTATAAAATCATCTTATTAGGAATAAAATAAAATATTTAAAGCTAATTTTTAAAAATAATACCAAAAAGAAATCAGTGTCACATTTAATGAAATTAAATGAAGAAGTAACCAACTAAAGATCTTTCAAATGCGCATAATTATGGAATTGAAGTAATAACACGATTGATACAAATGAATAATGTCCAACAAAAATATTAAAGATGTTTACAGCAACAAGATGTCGCTTTTCCTCTGCTTTTTCTTCTTCTTTTTCCTATTGATGACTGAGAATGTATAAAGAGAAGGAAAAAATGTAGACACATATATCCATGTTTCGATCTGCTAGTACGTACACATTTCATTTTAGGCAAGTGTGAAGATATTGTAATTATGTTACTGTATTTTTTCGTTCTCAAGAGACTATTTTTATTTATGTAGGAGTATAAAGTAGAACGAGATGTAACAAAAATTAATAGAAAAATGGGCTTCAGTTCAAGCTTAATGTCAACACTCGTTCGGTTTCCCTACAGAAAAATGTGTATAATGCATATATGATATATAGTACAAGTAAAATTTGAACTAGTAGAAATACCTCCAAGGGAAACTGTCTCGATCAACAAATCAATTTGACTCAAAACTATGATAATTAAACAACTTGAACCATAGCTTTTTCATGCTTCTATATGAATCTTCATTATCCATATTGCTCTATTTAAAATCGTTCTCGTCTAATATTATACAAGCTAATCTCTTTCACGTTAAAAGTTCCATACATTTTATACATGCTAACATGCATATAAGTTTGTGACAAGGCTAAGAAACTCCTAATTAATTGTATGGACCAACAATTTAACAGGTTGTTTGGATGGTTGCTATTGTATTATATTATATTGTTACTTTAGATATAATATTTGTTTTGATTGTTACTTAAATTTTATTATATTTTATCGTTCAATCCGTTGTTCGGTAACAATGAAAAGTGTCACTTTATGGAACGACGACATTGGTGTGGTGGTATCGTTACCTTGCCTTTTCTTTCATCTGGCCCTTCCTTATTATTAAATAATCATATTTTATCCTTTATCCTATTCTTTTATATAATTGTTCTACTTCATATCCTATTTTTTCTTAGTAATATTGCAAGTCTTTTTTTTTCACATTGTGTTACGACCCAGAATTCCTACCCTCGGGACCGTGATGACACATAACATTTTACTTGCTAGGTAAGTCAACGTTATCTATATTTATTAACCAGTTTTAATAATTCAAATCAAATGATAACAATAACAACCGAACAATCTGAAGTAAGATGATAAACTACTGAACGACGTAATCCAAATACAATCCCAGAAATTGGAGTCACGAATATATGAGCTCTAGAGTACTACAGATAATAGTCTAAATAAACACAACTGTTTGAATCAAAATAAACATCAATGATGACATAGAAGAGGACCTAAGGGTTGCGGACGTCGTGCAACTATACCTCAAGTCTCCACAGGTAGCTGGATCCGGGCAATCTCACTAAGCGTTACTGGGACCAACTCCAGTATTTGCACAAGAAGTGCAGGGTGTAGTATTAGTACAATCGACCCCATATACTCTGTAAGTGCCGCGCCTAACCTCGATAGAGTAGTGACGAGGCTAAGGCGGGCCACTTACAATAACATGTACGAATAATAATAATAATAACAGGAAAACATGAAATGGAAGTAAAGCAGTTAACTCATGAAAACGAACTCGAAAGTCAACTATCAGAGAGCCTAGAATAACAAGTATCATAGTCTCATATCACAATACCGAGGCAAATCCAACAATCACAAACAAGTACCACATATACAATCCATTGCGGCGCACAATCCGATCCCATCATATCATCACCTATTAATATCATAATCTGTCCTTATTCCACCATTTCAATTCGTTACCTTACAATTTTCGTTGCATCGTACAACCTGCTCCCCAAACAATTTCAATCAATATAAATAATTCAACAACCAAATTTACAAGAATTTTTAAATCAAGAGGGTAAATGTACAAGGTAATAAAGAACCACGTAATAACCAAAAAATCTCTAAAAACTCAAATTCTCGACTTTACTAATTTATCGGTATCTAACAACTAAATAACTAACGCAAATGAAACCACATCATAAAATGCTCAAATATTACAAAAATAATAGGACAAATAAAGCATGTGACAATTAAGGTATGCAAGTAAAGCAAGTAGGGACAAGTAGCAAATAAGCATGGAGTCATGAGAGGATCGAACAAATTAAGACAAGGAATAATTAATGACAAGTAACAATTATGGCATAAAAGTCAAATAAGGCATGTAACAATCAAGGCATGAAGCAAGATATATAATGAAATAAACGAAAATATGGAAATGAATATTACGACGGTGTATATACACTTGTCACCTCGCATATATATTATTTTCTTACATAATTCATATAACACATAATTCTAGAATTCCTAATTTCCTCAAGTCAAGGTTAGACCCAATACTTACCTCACTCAACAAATCAAAGCAATCAACTAACCATGGCCTTGGCTTTCGAACAAACCTTCAAACAAACCAAATCTAGAAAATATAGTTCAAATAATTCAAAATAGGCTTTAGAAACTACCCACGAGTGAAAAAGATTCAGTCTTTAATGATTTTAAGAAAGTCAACAAAAGTCAACCCCGGGACCCGCTTGGTCAAAATCCAAGATTCAGACTAAAACCCGATTAGTCATTTACCCCCGAGCCCGATTATGTAATTAATTTCGAAATCTGACCTCAATTTGAGGTCTAAATCTCAATTTCTCAAAATCCCCAATTTCTACCTAAAGCCTTAATTTCTACCATGAAAAGGCATAGATTAAAGGTTAAAATCAATATGGGTGTTTATGAAAATGTAAGGAAACAAGTTAAAATATACTAACCTATGAAGTTGGGATGAAAAACCTCTTCAAAATCACCTCTAGGCCGAGCTCAAACTTGAAAATGGTGAAAAATGAGATGAAACCCGATTTTTAGAAGTTTAAACGATTGGGCGTCAGGTGTTCATCGCGTTTGTGAGACACCTGACGCAGTCGAGAAGCATAACGGACCAAATGGCTTTCACGTTTGCGGGAAAACCTACGCGTTGGCCAAGGCTTGCTCCCCCAGCCTTCACGTTCGCGAGCCAACGCCTACGTTCGTGTAGGGTAACCACCTGTCTTCCCCAGAATCCCCTTAACCCATCACATTTTCGTGGTTGAGGTCGGGTTCAGGAAGGGTAATCCCTCCACTGCTTTGCGTTCGCGACTGCATCCTCGCATTCGCGTAGAAGAAATACACCCCTGTCCCAGCTTCCCCTTCAGGATCGCTAGAGAGTTTTCTCGATCGCGAAGCACATAGCATCAGACACTAGCAAATAACTGATGCCTGCAATTCCAAGTCCAAAAATGACTTGTAGCCTATTCGAAACTCATCCGAGCCTCTCGGACTCCAAACCAAATATGTACACAAGTGTAATAACATCTTACGAGCTCGCTTGCACGATCAAAACACCAAAATAACACATAGAACTACAAATCAGACATGAAATGCATGGAATTTTCAAGAAACTCAAGAACTTCCAAATTCACAACCGAGCGTCCGAATCCTATCAAATCAACTTCGTTTTACACCAAAATTTACAGACAAGTTTTAAATAGTAAAATGAACTTATACAAAGTTTCGGAACCGAAATCTGAACCTGCTAGCAATAAAGTCAACCTACAGTCAAATCTAGGAAATCTTTAAACTTTCAAGTTACTAGTTTTCAACAAATCACGTCTAATTAAGTTAGGGAATTCTGAGTTCAATTTCGGGCATATGCCAGAATCCAAAATCACAATACGGACCCATCGGGATCGTCAAAAATACTAATCCGGGGTCGTTTACATAAAATATTGACCGTAGTCAACTCAAGTCATTTTTAAAGCTAAAAATTATATTTTCTTCAAATTTTCACATAAAATATTTCCGAAAAAGACACGGACTGTACACGCAAATCTAGAAACACTAAGAGGAGGTAATCGAGGTCTCAGAACATGGAAATAAGGGCCAGAACTTAAAACAACCTTTTGGGTCATCACATTCTCCACCTCTAAAAGAAACATTCATTCTCGAAAGGACATAGATAAGTACCTAAACTGGTGAAAAGGTGGGAGTCTCTACTCCGCATATCAGACTCAGACTCCTACATAGCTAATTTGATCGGTTGACCTCTCCACTGCACTCTAATAGAAGGATACCTCTTAGGCCATTACTTCCGAACTTGTCGTGCTAGAATGACCACCGGCTCCTCCTCATAAGTCAAATCCTTTTCCAATTGGACTGAGCTAAAATATAATACATGGGACGGATCACCGAGATACTTCCGGAGCATAAAAACATGAAATATCGGGTGAACTGCTGATAAGCTAGGTGGCAATACAAGCTTGTAAGGCACCTCACCAACTCTCTCAAGGATCTCAAAGAGTCTGATATACCTAGGGCTCAACTTGTCCTTCTTCCCAAACCTCATCACACCCTTCATGGGTGAAACCTAGAGCAAAAACCTCTCTCCAACCATCAATACAACATCACAAACTCTCCGATCGGCATAACTCTTCTGCGTAGACTATATTGTATGAAGTCAATCCTGAATAATCTTGGCCTTTTCCAAGGAATCCTGAACCAAATCAGTACCTAACAATCGAGCCTCTCTCGGCTCAAACTAACTAACTTGAGAATGACATTGCCTCCTATATAAGGCCTCATAAGGAGCCATCTAAATACTCTATTGGTAGTTGTTGTTGTAGGCAAACTCCGCACGCGGCACGAACTAATCCCAAGAACCCCCGAAATCCCTAACCCAAGTGCGAGGCATATCCTCCAATATCTAAATGGTGTGCTTTGACTGCCCGCCTGTCTGGGGTGAAATGTTGTACTCAACTCAACTCGTGTGCCTAACTCACAATGTACAATCCTCTAGAAATACGATGTGAACTGCGTGCCACAATTCAAAAATAATAAACACCAGCACACCGTGAAGACGAACGATCTAGCGGATGTAGATTTCAGCCAACCGCTCTGAAGAATAGGTAGCTCCCATCGGAATGAAATGCACTGATTTGGTCAACCTATCCACGATGACCCATACTGCGTTAAATTTCTTCAAATTCTGTGAGAGCGAGCCCAACAATTAAATACATGGTAATACACTTCCACTACCACTCGGGAATCTCAAGTCTCTAAAGCAAATCGCCAGGCCTCTAATGCTCGTACTTCACCTACTGGCAATTCAAACACCGAGCCAAATACTTAACTATATCTTTCTTCATTCTTCTCCACCAATAATGCTGCCTCAAATCCTGATACATCTTGGAGATACCCGAATGAATGAAATACCCCAAACTGTGGGTCTCCTTAAGAATCAACTCACAAATCCCATCCACATTGGGCACACAAATCTGAACCTACATCCGCAACACCCCATTATCTCCAATAGAAACCTTCTTGGTATCATTATGCTACATTGTGTCCTTAAGGACAAGCAAATGGGGGTCGTCCTATTAACGCTCTCTGATACGCTCATACAGAGAAGGCCAAGAAATCGTACAAGTAAGAACTCGACTAGGCTTCTAAACATCTAACCTCACAAATTGATTGGCTCAGGCCTGAACATCTAATGCTACCGGTCTCTCACCAATTAGAATATATGCAAGGCTACCCATACTCACAGCCTTTCTACTTAAGGCATCTACCACCATATTAGCCTTCTCGAGATGATACAAAATGGTAATATGATAGTCTTTTATTATCTCTAACCACCTCCGCTGCCTCAAGTTGAGATCCTTTTGCTTAAATATTACTATAGACTACGATGATCTGTAAATACCTCACACGATATGCCGTAGAGGTAATGCCTCTAAATATTCAATGATTAAAGATAGCTTCCAACTCTAACTCATGAACATGGTAATTCTTCTCATGAACCTTCAATTGTCGAGACGCATATGCAATCATCCTGCCATCTTACATCAACACTGCACCAAGACCAATACGCAATGCATCACAAAACACAGTGTAGGATCCTGGACATGTAGGCAACACCAACACTGGGGCTGTAGTCAAAGCAGTCTTGAGCTTCTAAAAGCTCAACACAAACTCATCAGACCACCTGAATGGGGCACCCTTCTGGGTCAATCTAGTCAATGGGGCTGCGATGGATGAAAACCATGAACGGGCGATAATAACCCGCCAATCCCAGGAAACTCTGAATCTCTATAGCTGAAGTAGGTCTAGGCCAGTTCTGAACTGCCTCAATCTTTTTAGGATCCACTTTAATGCCCTCGGCAGATACAATATGCCCCAATAAGGCAATTGAGTCCAACCAAAACTCACACTTTGAAAACTTGGCATATAAAATCTCTCAGAGTCTAAAGTGTCACACCTCTTTTTTCCGCGCCCGGGGGGCGCAGGGGGAGTTTTTTCCAATTAAAGGACAATCGAAACGGGATTTATTTGTTTATTTCAGAGTCGCCACTTAGGAGATTTAGGGTGTCCCAAGTCACCAATTTTAATCCCGAATCGAGGAAAATAATGACTCTATATTACAGTCTGCGTACCAGAAATCCGGATAAGGAATTCTGTTAACCCGGGAGAAGGTGTTAGGCATTCCCGAGTTCCGTGGTTCTAGCACGGTCGCTCAACTGTTATATTTGGCTTATTTATCTGATTTTTAATACAATATGAACTTATGTGCAAATTTATCTTTTAACCGCTTTACTATTATTGTTTTAAAAGAAATGTGAACATCATTTAAAACACGTCTTTGGACTACGTCACATGAAATGCACCCATAATCCGGAACACATTTTATTTGATGTTTTGGGATCGGATTTGGGTCGCATGAAATGCACCCCCGAGCTTAAGAAAGTAAATTATTAAACACGCGCCTAAAGAGACTATCACGTTATTATTTTGGGAAGGCCACGAAATTCACTAAGCGGCCCTCCTGAATTTTAAGTAATTTAAAACAAGTATTTACTGAGGGCCCCGCAATTTGTGTTTTTATTCGGCGAGGCTCGTATCATCCTTATTTTTTAAAAGGAATTTGCAACGTCATGGAAATGCATCTCATACCACGTCACAGTCAATGTACCCGTGATTAGAGACACATTTCGATTTCGTTGAGATTTGGATTTGGGTCACATAAATGTGCACCCGAGTTTAGGGAGATAACATTATTAAAGGCGCGCCTAAAGCAACTAGCGCATTATTATTTTGGGGCAGGGCCGTGAAATTTACTAAACGGCCCGTCCCGGAATCTAAGTATTTAATACATATATTTTGCGAGGGCTCCGCAATTTATACATTTTTATTTAGCGAAGCTCGTCTCTTTTTTTTATTATTATTTATTTTTATCTGTTATTATATTTTTTTTTATATATTTTAAAGGGATGCCATTTTTACGCCTTTAACCATACTAAACCTTACAGCCTCTTTACAAATACCATCTCATAACTTGTGAGGATTTAACAAAAGAAGTTAAGCGAATGAGTGTTTCGGGCGTAGTAACAATAGGTACTAATACTAATTTTGTCCAAATAAACTAAGACAATGAAGGGACGAGCGAATCAACGTCAAACTATGTCTTAGGACTACTAATACAACTAAATCAAATGAAATCAAGTAAACAATAATAACATAACACAAAAATGAACTAAAATGCATACGGTGAAACATAAGCAGAATCTCAATTGATATATTGCAACTTCAAACATTCAACGTGAAATTTCTTTAATCCAATACATCGAAACTTACTAACCTGAATAAACAGAAATGCTTAGATCCACGGACCGAACCTCAACATCGACTTCAACGAACAAACTCGACGCGCCGGACCTCGACGAACAAAGACGACCTCAACGGACTGAATAAACAGAAATGCTTAGAGCTATGGACCGAACCTCAACATCGACTTCAACGAACAAACTCGACGCGCCGGACCTCGACGAACAAAGACGACCTCAACGGACTGCACGACAACAGTGAAAGAATAACGATAACATCAGCTGAAGCAGTGGTGGTCGCGTTTGGACGGTGGGGTTGCGGGCAGCGGTTGACGGGCCTGTTTGGTGGTCGACGACCGGACTGGGACGACGAACAGCTGAGGTCGTCGGAGTGCAGCGATGGAGGGAGTTTTTAGTGGTCGTCCATGGTGGTTTTGAGGCAGCAGGTTGACGGGGATGGTACGTGGGGGTGCCGGAAGGTGGTGACTGGTTTTGGACGTGAGGGAGTGGTCGTTTGGTGATGGGTGATTGCTGGTTGGAGGTGGGTCACGATGGTTGGACAGTGACGACGAGGGAGTCGTTCGAAGGAGTTTGGGTGAGGCTAGAGCTGAGGTCGACGACGAGCAATGGCGTGTGCATGGGGGTGCGACTGGTTTCAGTCGGTGTTTGGACGTGGGGGGTGGTGGTTATGGCGTTCATATGCAGCCTCATTACTCATTAATTAATCGACTACATTTTTATACAAAGAGAGGAAAATTAATATTCAAACACAGATCCAAACAAAAGAATTCAACAGGAACAGGAGCCTGATTAATATTTCATTTTTTCGCTTCAAGCCAAGAGTGTACAAATGTGTACCTGGAAACAGCAGTACAAGAACAAAAGAAGTAGGAGTCAGCAACAGTAATAACGCGGCAACAGCAGGTTCAGCAACACCGCAAAACCAGTAACAACCAGTAGAATGACCCATTAACAGATTGAAAACTCAGCAGTGCAAAAGTACAATCACAATCAAAGCAGAAGAGAGAACAGATGCAAGAGGCAGTAATTTCGGATTTTGAATAACACTCGAGAAAAGCAAACGGAAATTATTCGAGTGAAAATTCAAATTGCATTTCTCTTTTACTCTCAAAATATTTCAAGTATGTCCGCTCTCAAAATGTAGAAAAATGTTTTATGTTCTACCTCACGTATTAAAACTCTCTCCCCAAAAATCCTCTCAATAATATTCAAGTTCTAAAAACTCTCTCCAAAAAATCCTCCCCCTTTCAAGTCAAGAATGACTCTATATATAGCAAGACAAGTCTTCCATTCCCAACCCCAAAATTATTCCCCCAATGGCATGCTTTGGCCCACTATTAAATGTCTTCTTTATTTTAAATTTTTTCCCCATGCCTACATTAAACAAGTACAAGATTCCTCTCCATTATAATTTGTCCCCCATGCCTATATTAAAAAAGTACAAGATTCTTCCCCATTATGTTTTGTCTTATCCCCCATTATATTAAACAAGTACATCAAAAACCCCACCCCATTATATTTGTCCCCCATGCTTAACATAAAGAATCAAAATAATGTTCAATTACCAAACTACCCCTCCGACCTTATTGCAATTACAAATCTACCTCTGAATGCAATACAATTTACCAAATTACCCTTCTACTCTAAACAATCAATTAATCATAACTCAACCAAAATATAGTCAAGATGACCAATTTCTCAACAATCTTCAACAACAATTTACATGAACATGATGAACAACACAAACTCCAAATTAATGGAAATAAATCAACCATATCGGGAGCCAATCCTGGTTAATTTAGACCATTAATGGATGAACAAAGAGACAATAATACAAACAACAATATGCATGATTCAAATTAAACTAACAAATCAAAGACAAACATAAACTCACATTAAATCACTGGATTTAAACATGAACTTCAAACCAAGACGAACATGAATTTAATTTATCTTTAAGCAACAAACATGACGGATTCTAACGATTCAAACAACATTAATATTTTCTGGAAAATACATAACACATGAAACAAATTGAAGAAATAACCAATTAAATTTCAATTTGGATCTAACAAACATTAAACTAACAAATATTCACTTAAACAACAATACAAACATGAAATAAACATGAAAAATAACTAATTAATCTTTCACTTGAAATCTAAAAAATTAATTTAACAAACAACACATGAACATGAACAAAACCAAAATCAAATATCTAAACATAAACATGAACAAAACAAACATTCGCCGATTTTAGATTCGAAAATATCAAAACAAAATACGGACAGAATAAAACTCAAAAATCTACTAACCGAATCGAACAATCATACATACGGACTGTTTCGGCGACCCTCGACCAAAGCTCAACCGAACGACGACGAACACGAACCTAAGAAGTTGACACCAAAGCAACAGCAACAATCGACGCGGCAGATGAAACAATCGACGAAGAAAATGAAACAGAAATATAGCGTGGCGGGTCTGTTTGGAGATGAAGTGAGGTGGAAGGCAGAAGCAGAACTCGTCGAGCCATGGACGTCGAGGGTCATCCATGGACGTCGAGCTCGACTTTGAGCTTGATGTTGAATGATGACGATGAAGCAGGAGCAACTGGGAGATGAAGCAGACGACCAACGAACACGAGCAGACGACAGTAGCAGCAGCTCGGTGGGTCTGCTTGGCTTAAGGACGTCGAGCAGCTGCTCGGAGGTGACACAGGAACTGTGCACGCGTGGGGGACTGGAGGTCGACGGACAGTAGCAGCTGGAGGTCGGAGGGTTGTTTGGACGTGATGGTGGTTGACGATGACGACGCAGCAGTGGCAACCATGGACGTCGAGCTCAAGCTTGAGCTCGGCGAAGACGCAGCAGTCGCGGGGTTTACTTGGACGCGAGGGAGGTGGAGCTTGTGTGTGTTTGATGTGTGTGTGTGTGTTGTCGATAGGGAGGCAGCCATGGGAGCTGCTTGTGTGGAAGGGGAGGTAGCCATGGATGGCTTGGGGTGGTTTGAGTTTGGGGAAGAAGAAGATGGAGGGGGGAGGCGGATGGTAGTTTAGGGTTTTTTGTTTTTGTTATTTTTGTTTTGTTCTTGTGTTTGGACCAAAAAATGAAGAATGGGGTTGGGTATTGGGTTAATGGGGCGGACCGTGTCGACCCGATCTGAAGTGGACTGGGTCATGGAGAAGATTGAGCAATTTTTTGGGCCTTTGGCTTATAATTGAAGAAGTGGCCCAATCCGACTTTTCTTTGTATGTTTGTTCTCCTTTCTTCTTTTATTTTTCTAAAACTAAATTATAAAAGTACTTAAGTTATTATTAAGAACTAAATTAAGTTATAAAAGCGCAAATTAACTCCCAATAACAATTAACGCACAATTAGGTAATAATTAAGCACAAAATTGTTCATTTGGACATTAAATGCTAAAAATGCAAAAATGCCTATTTTTGTAATTTTTAATTTTTGTAAAACTAATTTAATTATTAACAATTGTAGAATTAAATCCTACATGCAAAATGAGACATATTTTTATATTTTTTATTAATTTAACAAATAAGCAAACACAAACAAATACAAATAATTATCCAAAAATATCACAAAAATACTCAAAAATTGCACACCAAGGAAAATCATTTTATTTTGCATTTTTTGGGAGTATTTCTCATATAGGGCAAAAATCACGTGCTTACAGCTGCCCCTCTTTGCCCGGAGACACGAAGGGTTTTCGTGCAAAGATAAAGCGAGCGATTTTTGCCTATCCGAGTACTCCGTGTGAAGCATTTTTTTGAAAAAGATTTAACCGAACCTTTGCTTCACAGGTTTCCTACATATCCCTGGCTAAAGGGGAATCAGGTTAATGTAGTTCGGGAAGCTTTGGTAGCTGGGACTACCGTGGGACTGCAATGTTACTATTGTTGCATGCTGTTATCACTGCTTACCAATCTCCCTGTTACACCGTGCTTAAAAGAAAACAAGAAGCTAGGCTAGACTAAAATTTGTTCTTGTTGCCTTGCTTTCTTGTCGTCTTGTGTTTCCTCCGGTGCTTTTCTTTCTTGAATTTGGGCATGATACTGGCCTTTTGCTTTCCTGAATACCAGTTTTCATCATTTTGCTCGGTCCGCTAGGGACATAGCTTTCTTCATCAAGCTTTTTGGCGGTTCCTCTGGTGGGTACGACTCTCTTCATCAGACTTGTTATGCTGGGCATGATTTAATGTTCACCAGCTGCTTCTTTCAAGACACCTCTTTTCTTCCTTTTGACTCATGCGCCTGAATTTGTGCTGGGACCTCTTGTTGCAACCTTCTGTTTCCGGTGCTGAGATTTTATTATTTCCTGCTGGAGATTCTTGTTGTAACCCTCTGTTTTATTGTCCTCTGACTTGATCTTGAAATGTATGCCTTTGTTATTATGGGTGGGCTCCCAACTTCAACACTTGAAAAGTAAAGACTGGAATGTATGCCTCTGTTATCTGGGCGGGCTCCCAACTTCAACACTTGAAAAGTAAAGACTGGAATGTATGCCTCTGTTATCTGGGCGGACTCCCAACTTCACTACTTGAAAAGTAAAGACTGGAATGTATTCTTCTGTTATTATGGGCGGGCGCCTGGCTTCATCATCTTGAATTTAACAACCTCTATTCTCCAGGTGGGATCCTACAACCAAAACAAACAAAACAAACGAGAATTTCCTAACCCAGTTTGCACTGGGAAGATTTGTGAGTCGTTAGCAAAATTGTAACCTATTTATACTACTGATGCAATGATGAGAGTAAACTAAAGACTAGGCTAGGATGTGCATCTCCTACGAGTAAAACCAAAACTCTTGCTAGCAAATGTGTCTGCTAAAAAAACCTCAATGACTCAAACTAGAAAGTGCTTCTTCTATAGTTGAATCGGAATGAGCTAAACTAGGAAGTGCGTCTCCTAAGGGTGAAAACTTCAAAGAACTAGACTAGGAATTGTGTTTCTTATGGTCGAACTCAAAATGAATCAAACTACGAAGTGCATCTCCTAAGGGTGAAATCTCAATTCCGGAAGTGCGTCTCCTGAAATAAAGTATAACCTGAAAAAGCCAAACTAGGAAGTGCATCTCCTAAAGTAAAAGTATAACCTGAAAAAGCCAAACTAGGAAGTGCGTCTCCTCAAGTAAACTTAATTCAGGAAGTGCGTTTCCTATGCACGAAATTAAACTTAGGAAGTGCGTCTCCTATGGGTTAAATAGTCTTGGCAAGTGCGTCTCCTATGGGTGAAACCTTAATGATTTTGAACTAGGAAGTGCGTCTCCTATGAATGAAAATAATTTAGGAAATGCGTCTCATATGCGTGAAATCTTAATTTAGGAAGTGCGTCTCCTATGGGATAAAAGTAAACTTAGGAAGTGCGTCTCCTATGGGCAAAACTAAACTTTAAGGAAGTGCGTCTCCTATTGGGTACAATAAACTTAGGAAGTGCGTCTCCTGTGGGTACAATAAACTTAGGAAGTGCGTCTCCTATTGGTAGAACTGAACTTGGGAAGTGCGTCTCCTATGGTAAAACTGAACTTAGGAAGTGCGTCTCCTATTGGTAGAACTGAACTTAGGAAGTGCGTCTCCTATGGTAAAACTGAACTTAGGAAGTGCGTCTCCTATTGTAAAACTGAACTTAGGAAGTGCGTCTCCTATGGTAAAACTGAACTTAGGAAGTGCGTCTCCTATTGTAAAACTGAACTTAGGAAGTGCGTCTCCTATGGTAAAACTGAACTTAGGAAGTGCGTCTCCTATTGTAAAACTGAACTTAGGAAGTGCGTCTCCTATGGGTAGAACTTTTCTTAGGAAGTGCGTCTCCTATTGGTAAAAACTGAACTTAGGAAGTGCATCTCCTATTGGTAGAATTATTCTTAGGAAGTGCGTCTCCTATGGTAAAACTGAACTTAGGAAGTGCGTCTCCTATTGGTGAAAAAGTTTTTTAGGAAGTGCGTCTCCTATTGGTACAATGGATTTAGGAAGTGCGTCTCCTATTGGTGAAACTGAACTTAGGATGTGCGTCTCCTACTGGCGAAACTATTCTTAGGAAGTGCGTCTCCTATTGGTGAAACTATTCTTAGGAAGTGCGTCTCCTATTGATGAAATAAACTTAGGAAGTGCGTCTCCTACTGGTGAAACTTATCTTAGGAAGTGCGTCTCCTATTGATGAAATAAACTTAGGAAGTGCGTCTCCTACTGGTGAAACTTATCTTAGGAAGCGCGTCTCCTTAGGAAGTGCATCTCCTATTGGTGAAATTATTTTTAGGAAGTGCGTCTCCTGTGGTAAAAACTGAACTTAGGAAGTGCGTCTCCTATGGGTAGAACTGAACTTAGGAAGTGCGTCTCCTATGGTAAAACTGAACTTAGGAAGTGCGTCTCCTATTGGTAAAACTTTTCTTAGGAAGTGCGTCTCCTATTGGTGAAATTATTCTTAGGAAGTGCGTCTCCTCTTGGTGAAACTAACTTAGGATGTGCGTCTCCTCTTGGTGAAACTTACTTAGGATGTGCGTCTCCTATTGACTTAGGAAGTGCGTCTCCTAATGGTGAAACTTATCTTAGGATGTGCGTCTCCTATTGGTGAAACTTAACTTAGGATGTGCGTCTCCTATTGGTAAAAATAAACTTTAGGAGGAAATACATCTCCTATGGGTAAAAAACAAACTTAGGAGGAAATGCATCTCCTAAGGGTGAAACTAAAACAGACTTAGGAGGAAATGCATATTCTATGGGTGAAACTAAAACAAACTTAGGAGGAAATGCATCTCCTATGGGTAAAAATAAACTTAGGAGGAAATGCGTCTCCTATGGGTGAAATAACTTAGGAAGTGCGTCTCCTATGGGTAAAGCTTAGGAAGTGCGTCTCCTATTGGCAAAACTAGACTTAGGAAGTGCGTCTCCTATTGGTAAAGGCTAGGCTTAGGAAGTGCATCTCCTATTGGAACAGACGTGGAATGTATTCCCTTGTTATACAGGTGGGCGCCTAATGGTAAAGACATGAAATGTATTCCCTTGTTATACAGGTGGGTGCCTGAATTCCAGAAAATTTTCTAAATGAAAGGAAAATTTTCTGCCCCAGTTTGATAATATCCCTTGTGGCATGCGTTTCTGCATCAATGCCATTTCCTTTACCTGTTTCAAATCGAACAAAATTTGTTAGTTTAAAACATGGTGGTTGGCTGTGATACTCCTACTAGGATGGCTTTCCCTTTCTCCTTCCTTTCTCTGTGCTCCACAACTTGTTGGGGATGATATCGTGTGCTGGGGATAATCCCTTCCTGCTGGGGGTATCCCTCTTCTTTTGTGGCATAGCTCGGAAACTGGCATTTTCCCGACCTTTTAGTCTAGTATGGATTTCGCCCAATCATGCTCACTGCTCTCCTTGCTCTGTTCATGGGCCTTGGCCTTTGAGGTTTATAACCTTGGTTTTGGCAAGGATATCTCTCTTGACGCTCGTCAATCCTTCTGTCAATTCCCTTTTCTGGGGACATCTTTTTTGACACTGACCTCGCGCTTGTTCCTTGCTGACTATACCATTCGGATATACTAGTCAGATCTCATCTTGGAAAGCTGATGGCATATTTTGAAGTCATTTCATACTTGTTCTGACCGGACAGACTCTATTGGGGAAAATTTTTTATGAAAGGAGAAAGATAACATAAACAAAATAAAAGACAAAGGAAACAATGACTCTTTTACAAAAGAAACTATAAATAAAAACCTATCAAACGCAGATACCGACTCTAATGGCCATGACATGCGTATGTGGCCTATCCTCTGTCGTCAATCATCTTTTAAGATCTTCCATTGGCGATTCCCCCTCTGATTCTCAATCTTATTCGACTTGTAGTGCCCGAAGGGTTTTCACTATCAAGTCTCTCTCATTTGTATCACTTTCCAGCTGGGGATTTGGAGTGTCGCCGGTATGACTCTTTCCGCTGGGGATCAGAGTCCTTTCTGCTGTGGAACAGAATGTTATGTTCGCCGGTAAGACTCTTATTTGGCATCTTTTAAAGACTGATCAGAAGGTCTTTCTTTGGACCGTAATGTGGTTTTTGGATAGGGCTAGAAAGAAAGGGTATTAAAGGCTCAAAAATGCATCGATTTTGGGTTATTAGTTACAACCTTCGGAATTAGATTTATTTACATCAAACGCAACTTTTGCCCCAGTTTCCTGCTTGGGGATATTTTAATTGTTTTTTTTTTTCATTTTTCAAAACTATGACCGAGCCGTGAAGCGCCTACGTATCCTCTTTGAGGAATCAGGTCAAACGTAGTTCCCAATTCCTCTTTTCATTTGATTTTCTTTTTTTTCTTCTTTGTTATCAATTTCTTTTCTTTTCTTTTCTCTTACCCGCCATGCTTGCATATTTTATTCGTTGCTACTAATTCCGAACGAGGGGTTATGAAAGAAAATAAATAAGGCTCGAAGGGCTAACGAAGGATAAAGTGTTTGGGTAGCGGAACAAAATGCCTTCGTCATTCCAGTCTTCAACACATGCCAAATGCAAACAACACAATTAAACAATAGATTTATAGTCTCTTCCGATGGTGCCGGACTTGACAATTATATTCAACATTTGCTTTTTCATTGGTCCTTTTCTAAAGCACCGTTGGGCGATACTCTCATTATCATGAACGCCCCTCATGCCAATTTGGCGAATCCTGCTTTTAACGGTTTTTCTTCATATTTTACTTGCCCCAGTTCCATATGACTCGAGCTTTGAATAATCTCAACCGTCCTTATTTCCTTTAAATGGTCTGATCACCTTTCCGGGGTTTTATGATTAACTTTTAAGATTAGGCCCAAATTGGGTGCGCATATCACGTCCCTAGAATCGGCATCGAACAAGAAATGGTAAAAGGACTAAACAAAAAGATGACTGGAAATAATAAAAGACCGGACTTTGTATTAGACTACCGGTGAAATGATTCAAATAACAAAACAAACAAAATAATCCAGAACAAAATCCTAAAAACAAACTGGACAAGACAACATCCGACTCATAACCCTAATAATCCGAACAACAGAAATGACAACAAAATGAGCCACCACAAGCTTCTCTCTTGCTGACTAAGGAACAAAACGTCCTCCCACTTTATCAAAATTGGCATTTTAGCCACTGAGCTTTGCATCAATACTGCCGAGACCATTACCAGCTTCAACCTCATCAACCTCCGTCGGCAAATTCTCGAGGAGGTTCGAGTGCTCCATGTCACTGTTATTAATCGTAACCCGCCCTTCTCGGATCATTTTCTCTACTTCTTTTCTCCAGCTATGACAGCTCTCAATGTTGTGCCCTACGACATTGGAGTGGTAGGCGCATCGTGCTGCCGGATCAAAGCTCCTTGCAAGCGGATTTATAGTACATGCGGGGAGTGGCTCAATCGAACCAGCATGCCTTAGCCTTTCAAACAGACTGGCATAAGATACCCCGATGGGGGTGAGAGCCTTTCCTCGTTTCAGCAACCTCTTCATTCTTGCATGTTGACAGGGCCGGAAACCTGATCCAGGTGGCTTTTGGTAGGCTTGTGTAGGTGGGTAAGCATTTTGTGGAGTCGGGTGCCTAGAAAGTGAAGTATGGCGGGGAAAGAAGTGGTGTTGGGGAGTGGAGAAGCATTGAGGAGTGATGGAGCTACTCGGTAGCTGGGAAAACTGTCATAAGCGGGTCGGGATGGTGAGTATGGGGGATCTTCCGCTATGGTGTTGGGTGCTTGGGAATTGACCGAGTTCAAGAGACTTGGCGGTGGAGGGGGTGGTGCTTTTCCTGTTATCCATGCCTGATACATGTATGCCACATGCTGTCTCAGCATTTTCACTTCTTCTACCAACCCGTTGTTCAGTTCGACCAATTGTTGTCGGTCATCAGTACTGACCCACTCGGTTCTGCGGTTCTGAGCCATTGTCCTTTGATTTTGCTTTGCTAGGAGGAGTTACCACAACCAACCACTCTCTTTATATGGACACATCAAAGGGAAGTCATCACGTTAGTGTTAGGGCATTGGACAGACAATCATATATCAGAGATACAATGTACCTAAGCAGTTAGACAATTGTGCCCCCTAAAAATCTTCCACACTCTCTTTTATTTATTTATTATTATATATTTTTTTTTTATTTTTTTTTAGTGGTGGTCGAATCTTATGGAGATTGCCTACGTATCACGTCCTCGCGTGAATCAGACCTTGCGTAGTTCGGACCAATAAAAGATAAAAAATAATGAACATTTTTTCTTTTTACTTTTCATATTAAAACAAACTGGGTTTCAAAGGTTTAAAGATGACCTACCAACTTGAAAATCAAACAACCCGCCTATTTTAATCAAAAAATTTATAAACTCAAAAACAAAAGGCTAACTCCCTTTCTCTGTTCGACAAATGCAACCAAATGGTTATTATTTTTTTTTTTTTTTTGCCAATGTGGCCCCTTCCAAATTCCGCATGAATTTTGAGGCCGGAGAGGATTATTTTATGACACTTTTACAAACTTGTTCGTTCTTTTACGAAAATAACCTTTCGACAACTGACAGATACTCTAAGGCTACTTCGGCAAGAACGGTTTAAGACGCGGCCGAAGCTGGCTCGGCTTATTATGAAAAAATTCAAACGGTATGTATTCACCTGACCGTCGACTTTTTTTTTTTTTTGAAATTATAATAAAACTTGGTGTTGCAACACACGGCCCTTCAGCGTCTCGGGGACGAAGCTTTTTAAGGCTGTGTGGGTCAACTGGACCAAAATCCTAAACATGACCCAAAAGTGGCTGTTTATGCAAAGTCAGCCTTTCGGCGTCCCTTTTGGGAACATTCGGCTATTTATGACAAAACAACATCACCTGACTTATTTATAACTCTTTTTATCGTTTTTCAAAATTAGAAAAGTCAATATTGCGAACACGGCCTTTCAACGTCTCGGGGACGAAGATTTTTAAGGCTGTGTGGGTCAACTGGACCAAATCTTAAATATGACCCAAAGGTGGCTGTTTATGCAAAGTCAGCCTTCCGGCGTCCCTCTCGGGAACATTCGGCTATGTCTTGATAAAACAACGTCACCCGACTTCTTTATGACAAAAATTAAAATTTGACATGTTATTCTTTTATTATTTTTTTTGGCTATTTTAGCAAAGGGTGGGTTGGACATCACCCGACTTATTTATGACAAGATTAAATTTTTTGATTTTTAGCTATTTTAGCAAAAGGTGGGGTTGGACCCGATGAGGGTTGCCTACGTATCTCACATCCGGTGAGAATCAAACTCGCGTAGTTCGGGCAAATAAACTGTTTTTGAGAGGACCTTTTTCCATTTTCTATATTTATTTTTTATATTTTATTATTATTTTCACAACAATCAAATAGACTATTATTCTATTATTTTCATTTATAACAAACAAACGAATTAACGAAAAACATAAAACATTCCTTCTTTTTTGAGAAGGTGGGGTTGGACCCGATGAGGGTTGCCTACGTATCTCACATCCGGTGAGAATCAAACCCGCGTAGTTCGGTCAAATAAGAATAAGTAGGCAAATAATAATAAGCAGATGAACTAACTTTTTACAAGAAACACTTCTAAGATATATTTTGAATTTTCATTTGCTCTTTTTTTTCTTTATTCTAAAGAAGAAGAAGAAAATATATTTTTTTTTTCGGAATTTTGCTTTTAATAAAAGAAATGCTTCTCAAAATGTTTTTTTTTGGATTTTGATTTTCTTTTCAATTTTGAAAAAGAATCAAAATATTTTCGGGTTTTTTTATTTATTATTTTATATTATATTATTTTTTGAAAACAATTAGAAAAACTTCCTAGAGAAGCCAATAATGGAGAAAATATTTTTGGATTATTTTAATTTTGTCACTTTCATAAACAAATAAATAACACATATTTTAAAAACAAGACTCTTTTTTCATTTTTATGGCAAGACAAACAATTTTCTTTTCTATTAATGCTTTTTTTTTTAATAAAACAAACTAATAAGACATTTTTTTTATTTTATATTCTCAAAATTTCGGCAGAGTTTCGACACTACTTGGACATTTGTTTTCTTTTTCCTTCTAAAAATAAGTAGTTATATCTCTACACTGTCATTTCCTCATCTTTTCACGATTTTCTAATTTGTGGAAAATGATGACAACACACAAAATCTTTTGAATTTTCATGCCTTGTTTTTATATGCATTTTTATTTTTTATATTCATTGTTATTTTCAAAATGTGGCATGGGAAACATAAGGATTTCCAAGACATCTTGGATTTTGCAAATGTTCCCTATGCGCTTTTTCCAACATATGAAGCGTGGGGGACATATGGGAATTCCAAGACTTCTTGGATTCCACAAATGTTCCCCATGTGTTTTCCCAAAAAGCAAGCGTGGGGGACATAGGGAATTCCAAGGCTTCTTGGATTCCGCAAATGTTCCCCATGCTTTGATTAAAATAACATCATGCTGGAAATGACCAAATGACCCATTCGCCCTTGACTGAATACAACATGTAGCACATAGGATGCCATAAGATGGTCTATTATTTTCAGGTTGCTTGTCCTAGACGGACCCAACCCTTGTGTTGAGTCCCCTAAGTCAAATGCACATGATGCAAATAAACGTTCCTACTAGGGATCCGGCATGTGGCTTTGTTATACTAGGTTCAGAACCTGGGTGTTTGTTCTAGACCTGGCTTACCCGAGCGGACAGCTCGAGCCGAGGGGGGGCAGCGTACCGGGAATACAGAAGCTTCACCGGCTTAGCAACTTATCCGAACCTCGTTCTAAATTGGGATTTGACACTATACAGAAAAGAAGTCGTACGAAGTACACCCTTCTTCATGATTCAGAAGACTCAGAGAGAAGATGGGTTTCGGCACAATTTATATACAGTTCACATAATATCAAAGCGGTAAAAGCAACATTTAGCACATTAGGCTCAAACATGTAAAAATCAGATAAAGCCAAATATAACAATTTATCTAAGCTCGAATTTCTAACCCTGAACCAGTGGTTCTGGGTCGTAAATCCCCAGCAGAGTCGCCAGAGCTGTCACACCTCTTTTTTCCGCGCCCGGGGGGCGCAGGGGGAGTTTTTTCCAATTAAAGGACAATCGAAACGGGATTTATTTGTTTATTTCAGAGTCGCCACTTAGGAGATTTAGGGTGTCCCAAGTCACCAATTTTAATCCCGAATCGAGGAAAATAATGACTCTATATTACAGTCTGCGTACCAGAAATCCGGATAAGGAATTCTGTTAACCCGGGAGAAGGTGTTAGGCATTCCCGAGTTCCGTGGTTCTAGCACGGTCGCTCAACTGTTATATTTGGCTTATTTATCTGATTTTTAATACAATATGAACTTATGTGCAAATTTATCTTTTAACCGCTTTACTATTATTGTTTTAAAAGAAATGTGAACATCATTTAAAACACGTCTTTGGACTACGTCACATGAAATGCACCCATAATCCGGAACACATTTTATTTGATGTTTTGGGATCGGATTTGGGTCGCATGAAATGCACCCCCGAGCTTAAGAAAGTAAATTATTAAACATGCGCCTAAAGAGACTATCGCGTTATTATTTTGGGAAGGCCACGAAATTCACTAAGCGGCCCTCCTGAATTTTAAGTAATTTAAAACAAGTATTTACTGAGGGCCCCGCAATTTGTGTTTTTATTCGGCGAGGCTCGTCTCATCCTTATTTTTTAAAAGGAATTTGCAACGTCATGGAAATGCATCTCATACCACGTCACAGTCAATGTACCCGTGATTAGAGACACATTTCGATTTCGTTGAGATTTGGATTTGGGTCACATAAATGTGCACCCGAGTTTAGGGAGATAACATTATTAAAGGCGCGCCTAAAGCAACTAGCGCCTTATTATTTTGGGGCAGGGCCGTGAAATTTACTAAACGGCCCGTCCCGGAATCTAAGTATTTAATACATATATTTTGTGAGGGCTCCGCAATTTATACATTTTTATTTAGCGAAGCTCGTCTCTTTTTTTTATTATTATTTATTATTATTATTATTATTATTTTTTTATATATATATTTTAAAGGGATGCCATTTTTACGCCTTTAACCATACTAAACCTTACAGCCTCTTTACAAATACCATCTCATAACTTGTGAGGATTTAACAAAAGAAGTTAAGCGAATGAGTGTTTCGGGCGTAGTAACAACAGGTACTAATACTAATTTTGTCCAAATAAACTAAGACAATGAAGGGACGAGCGAATCAACGTCAAACTGTGTCTTAGGACTACTAATACAACTAAATCAAATGAAATCAAGTAAACAATAATAACATAACACAAAAATGAACTAAAATGCATACGGTGAAACATAAGCAGAATCTCAATTGATATATTGCAACTTCAAACATTCAACGTGAAATTTCTTTAATCCAATACATCGAGACTTACTAACCTGAATAAACAGAAATGCTTAGATCCACGGACCGAACCTCAACATCGACTTCAACGAACAAACTCGACGCGCCGGACCTCGACGAACAAAGACGACCTCAACGGACTGAATAAACAGAAATGCTTAGAGCTATGGACCGAACCTCAACATCGACTTCAACGAACAAACTCGACGCGCCGGACCTCGACGAACAAAGACGACCTCAACGGACTGCACGACAATAGTGAAAGAATAACGATAACATCAGCTGAAGCAGTGGTGGTCGCGTTTGGACGGTGGGGTTGCGGGCAGCGGTTGATGGGCCTGTTTGGTGGTCAACGACCGGACTGGGACGACGAACAGCTGAGGTCGTCGGAGTGCAGCGATGGAGGGAGTTTTTAGTGGTCGTCCATGGTGGTTTTGAGGCAGCAGGTTGACGGGGATGGTACGTGGGGGTGCCGGAAGGTGGTGACTGGTTTTGGACGTGAGGGAGTGGTCGTTTGGTGATGGGTGATTGCTGGTTGGAGGTGGGTCACGATGGTTGGACAGTGACGACGAGGGAGTCGTTCGGAGGAGTTTGGGTGAGGCTAGAGCTGAGGTCGACGACGAGCAATGGCGTGTGCATGGGGGTGCGACTGGTTTCAGTCGGTGTTTGGACGTGGGGGGTGGTGGTTATGGCGTTCTTTTGGGTGGTGGTTAT